>NW_010519852.1:0-58594 GCF_000687285.1 Phaethon lepturus
TGCATCAGAGAAGTCAGTAGATGATGCTAAAATCGTGGTCAAAGGCGGCCGGGAGGTGAGCGAGGAGAAGAGAAGCGATGCCCGGGTGACGGGCACCTGGCCGAATGAAGTCGTGAGCTGGCAGCCAGAAACCGGGAGCTAATGCCAAGACTACACAGAGGAAAAGGCAGGGATGCCGTGAAAGGGCTCCTCTTGGGAGAAGCAGGGGCTGGGGGCGGGCAGGGGGCTGGACGGGCTCTGTTGGAGACGGGTCAGCAAAGGCATGGGAATGAGCCCAGCAAAAGCCGGGCGAGGAAGCCTGGCCTGTGTTGGAGGGGTTAACCCTGGCCGAGACGCGCAGCCTGCTCTGCCGGCTTCGGTCCTGCGCGAAGGGACAGATGGCACACGCTGGCAGTGCTGTTTCCAAGAGTGCGGATTTTTGGTTTTCATCAGTCCCACCCTGGTCGTGTCCAGTCCCACCAGAGCTGGGGTGGTGACGGGGTGTAAGGGGCTGTGTGCGAACGGCCCAGGGACTGTAACAGCGCATCGCTGAGGGAGCTCTCTGGGACCGTGACAGTCCCGCACCTTTACTCTGTCTCTTTTGGTCGCTCTAGTGCTGAGAGGAAGGTAGGAAAGTTTTGAGACTGAGATTGGGGATGTCACTCCGTCTCCTTAAATCTTTTGTCTTGGGGCCTATTAATACATAAAAAATTGTTGTGGCTTATTTCGCTTGCATACAACCCTGGAAAGGAAGAGAGAGATTCAAGTTATGTTTGAGAGTGACTGCTGTTTAGGAGTGACTGTGTATTTATTTCATCCCAGCTGGCAGCTTGAGGGGAAAAATTCTCTGTGCATATCGTATTCTCTGTCTTCATCTTTTTTTGCTTTCTGTGGAAAACAAAGTACTTCCCTTGCCCAGGTAAAAATGGCTTCACCTGTTTCTTCCCTCTGCCTCAGAACACCTACGGAAGAGAAAGCCCAGTGCACTCTCTTAGGCTAAACACACTTCATACCAGACAGGCAGGTCTGTGAAGGATGCTGCTCCCTGTTCGCGTGGCCTAATGAACTGTATCCTAGTCATAAAAATAATATTAACAATAATTATAATATTATTATTAATATTAATATTATAAGTATTAATCCTGGTGGTGAAAGGGAGGAGTGTGTGCATTCAGGACTTGTCCTCACTGAGAGCTGGGGAGCACTTTGGGGTTCTGCAGTGCCAAATTAACTCGAGGTGCTTTTTTCCCACCTTTCTTCCCAAAACTTGCTGATGGCTGTCATTTCTTAGCTTTGCGTTTGCTGGTTTAACTGGTTCATGGGCAGGCTGGGAGCTTGTACAGTTCCTGATCATATCACAAGAACACAAGAAGAAATTCTTTCAGACATCCCAACCAGTGTTGAACTAGTGCTGAGTTTTTAGAAACACGTTATATAGGAAGCATCTGCAGACTGGTTAGGAGATCCCGTGAGCTTTTTCATCTGAATAAGATTTAAAAAAAAATTCCACACCCTACTGGATATCCAGAGGCTTGTAGTGATGCTAATGCCTTAGGCAAAGCAGTCAACCTCTTGCTCTCTGTGGAGGTGCTGCATGTTATAATTTGAATATTGTCAGTGGATAGAAGGAGACAGGATAGACTGAGAAGCTGCAGAGACTTCAGCACCTTTCTCTGCTACCAAAAAGCCTGAGGACAGAGTCGCTGAGTGTTGAGCGGCCCTGCTGCATCCTTTTTGATTCTTCTGCCCATGGAGCCTGGGGACCACGCAGTGGGGATGGTGGCCAGGGGGGCACAGGAAATAAGGCAAGAACCACACTGCAGAAGGGTGAGCTAGTGTTTCTTTAAGCAAAATTCAGGAAGTCCCATCCCTAACACAAGGGGTGGGGATTACTGAAATGGTTAGAAATGAGATACAGGAGCAGGATTACAAACAGGATGAAGGAGGGAACATGAGTCATAGAAGTTGTTGCAGGATGGGGGCAAGGAGCCATAGGAGGATTTAGGGCAGCCTGGCAGCAATAGAGGTTTGTTCCATGAATGGGACAAATTTCGTTTTTTAGGTTTGCCCTTTTCTAATTTATGCCCGTTATTACCTCAAGCCTCTTTTCTCCTGTTTAGCTAGGTACTACTGCCTTCCAAATTTTCTTGGCACTAGCCTTGCTTTTTGGTGTAATTAACACCAAAATCCAAATTAAGTACTCCAAAGGCAGTAATTGGAGAAGTGATAGAAGTCTTCTAGTTTTAGTTTTAAGTTGCATCCTTCTGTTAATTTGTATCTTGATTCTGAAATATTTTTGGCCTGGTTTCTTGTGAAAAGGAGGATTGTATGATCACATGCTGTGTGCCCTAATATTTCTGCTTATTTGCCCTTGTGGCTTAGACTGATGTTGGCCAATGGATTCAGATTTGGTAACAGGATATTGCGCAGGTACAGAGTCCTAGAAGCTCTGGGCATAAGGGTAGTTAGGTAGAGTACAGGAACCCAAAATGGTCCACGTCCTTCTCCCCAAAGGAAGAGCTGCATCAAAAATAAAACTGTGTTATTAGCCACCAGTGATTTCTCACGAACAAGAGACTTTGTAACCACCCACACCATGGGAAAAGTTTTGATCAAAGCATTTATCCTAATGGACATGAAATAATCCAAATGCAAGCTACAAAGCCAAGAGAAACAAGGTTTCATAATTGGTTGGTTGATTTTTTTTTTTTTTTCCCAACAAGCTGATGGCAGTTACATCCAATTCAAATTCTTATTTCATTTGCAACCTTTTGGGAGGGGGGGTTAATTGGGTATTTAGGAGTAACAGAAAGCATATGCATCAGCCAGAAGGAAATAGCTTGTTACCATTCTGAGATGTGCTATCAGTCCGTGGATGACTCTTTCGGAACATCAATCACCATCAAAATGAGTTTTCTTCAGAGGTTTTTTTGCTGTTGTTTTTTTTTTTTTTTTTTTTTGGTTTTTACCCTGCCATAGATGCAAAGATGGCCTTGACTCCTTGTTTTGAAAGCTTTCACACTCCCAATCCTGTTTATTCCATAAATGCAAGATGACTGTTTAATATTTAAATACTTTCTGTTTATAAGCGCCATGACAGCAAATTAGATTGCAGTTAGGATACGGTTAGAAATGGAATGTAGTGCATTGTGTCTTCCCAAGTCAGGATTTTCTTAAAGATAGTTCTCAGTTCTTTTGGAAAAGTGCTGCAGCAGCATGCAAACAATTTGGCTCCTTCCCTTGGGGGGAAGTAGAGGCAGGAGTAGTGTTCTCACTAGCGTCGGGGGAGCAGCTGTTGCCAATGCAAGTTACTGCTGATTTCCTGATTTTTTTCCGCAGGGCCATTGACTACCTGCCTGTGGGGATCAGAGGAGTCAGGAGTCTTTGTCTCGCCCCGACAGAAAGATACTGCCAGTCAGTTGTGAGCTTCCATGCATGTAGCGGCTTCAAAGTCCTGCTTGGGTTGGAACGTGGTCAGGATTAGTATCATCTGTTTGGGGAATAAAAGTTGGAACAAACACAGAAGGGTTGTTTAGCTAAGTAGAGCAGAGAGGTATGTAAGTCTTTTTAGAAGATGAATGCAACTTTCCCCACTTAATCTTCAGAAGGAAATGAATGAGCGCGTTTTTGTCTGGAAGAGTTGGCCCATTGGCTTTTGCACCCCTTTCATGCTCTACTCTGCTACCTGGAAACTTGTACCAAGTTATGGTATTACCATGTTTCCATAGATGCACCTTTTCCCTTACCAACACCTAAATATGCTACAAAGTTCTTGCATATATTGTGCTTCTGCAAAGTTGCTGTCTCTGGAGATTTTTTTCCGGCTATTGCCAAACTTGCAGGCACAGGCATGTAGCAGCTTAGGCTGAGCATGAAAAAGGAGTGGGTAGGAGAAAATTCCATGGTCCTTTAAGGTAAGTCCATTTTCATCTGCTTAACCAACCTAGAACAACTGAACATTCTCATCTTGGTGGTATTACCTTCCTAATAAATAAACTGGACTGCTTGTTTTGTGTGATACTCTTGGCACTTCGCACCCGCATCTGTGCGCACACACCTAGTATGGATTGTCTAGGGAGATTCTCCCCAGCTGATAAACATTAGAGCTTCCACTAGGTAATGATATTTATGATGGCTAGAAAACTATATTTTCTAGCCACATGTTAGAAGACACAAGAATTCTTACTAAATGTGAATTAAATATGTTAAAAAAAAACCCCTGTAGTTCAAGCACAAGCTCTTAAAAGGCAAGTTTTATTTAAAGATAACAAGTATTGTCATTGGCATTTAACATTTTCTTCAGTATGATTTTTAAACAATGTATTTTTCATACACAAAATACATGTTTTCCTTTCTGGTTATTGTTAATCCTCTTTCTTGCAGTTACAGGATGAAAAATCAGTGGGTTTTAATCTGGTATATGATTACAAACACTTATTTAATTTTGACTTTCACATTTAAATATATTTGTATTGACATAAGAGAGTCTGAAAAGCAAAAACCTAAACCTAAAATAAAGTAACATTTCTGCGTTCGTGAGAAACAGGAATGTGCTGTTATAAACAAGATAGGGTTTTCTTCCCTAGAACATAGACTTTTTTTCTCTCAAACATACCTTGTATATCATTTATGAGGGTATTTAGACTGAACATTGGAGGTAAGGTCTTCTATTTTCTTCTTGCTTTTCACAGGCTTTGGGGAACCATGAGTTTGATGAAGGTGTGAGTGGATTATTGGATCCTCTTCTTAAAAATGCTAATTTTACAATCCTGAGTGCAAACATTAAGGGAAAAACTCCATTAGCAAATGAAATGATGAAATATGTTCATCCTTTTAAAATAGTACAGTTTGACTCCGAATCGGTAGGAATTGTTGGCTACACTACAAAGGAAACTACTTTTCTTTCACAGCCAGGTATGTTTTCTTTAGTATATAAGTTTATATCCGTTGTTACTATTTCATTACTTGCCCACTTGTCTGAATCCAAAGATGATGAATGTTTTCAGCTGAAAAGTGAGAAGTTTGTTGTTTTATCAGTATATTCCTGTATTATTCAACTTTGTAATTGCCTGATTTTTAAACTGGAGAAGGCTTGTTAACACTAAACCCCATTTTCATATAGAACTGAGTTATTTAGCATCACTGGGTTATCTAAGAATATAAGAAGGTCAGTGAGATTGCAGGAGAGCTGTAGGGGCCTTTTGGGTTTTTATTGTTGTTTGGGTTTTTTAATCGTTTTTTTTTGTTGTTGTTATTTATTCATTTAAACAAATGTTAAAACATGAATACAGCTTGTCTTGGTTTGAACATATTTCACTCTAGAGACATTTCTCTGTTGAAATTTTGCTCTTGGATGCCTCTATGCTCAAGCCCTAGTAAAAGCAAGGAGAACTTCATATGTGTTTTTGAAGCAGAAATTGCCCAAGATGTTTTTAGCTTCTCAAATATTTCCATAAATTAGACTACAGAAGGAACACCCATTCAGCTTTTACCACAATTGCTTCATTCATGAGTAAAATTAGACTTGATGAGGAAAAAGACTTCTCCATTTCTGACTATTTATTCCAACGTTTAAGGGGTTTTGGTTTGTTGAGGTTTTGGGGGGTTTTTTTATTAAAATGAAATGGTCTAATGGAATGAGAAACACATTTAAATCAGCTGTAGGAGATCTGAATCACTGCCTGCTTAAAGCTCAGTCCCGTCTGACAAAATCAGACTTTTTTCCCTGGTTTTTGCAGTAGGAATGTCCTAAACACTGGTTTAAAACATTTTCCACATTGAAAAAGGACTTCGTATTATTACTTCCTTATTACTAAGCAATGGAATGAGAAGTAACGCATAGCTTTCTTGAGACAAGGAATATTCAGTATGTTAAGGAACTATTCGAATATAAAACTGTTCCTTCTGTGCTTTGTAATTCCTATGCTGTGTGTTTAAACATGAAGAAGTGGACATCTGAGGTCAGAACAGACTTCTGTATCTCGCTCCTATTTTACAATGATGTATCTTGTCTTTGTAGTCCATTCCTTTTTTCCCCTCAACAAAAAATAAATTGATCTGTGTTTTGGGTAGGTGATAGTATTTCACCTGTGCGTGAGGGCATGAGGGTAGATACCATCCAACATCAGGCTGAGTTTGAAAAATGGACAGACAGCCAATATTGTTCTTCATTAAGGATTAATAAAATAGATCTCAGCTCTTCTTCCAACCAACTGTGTTGGTGTGATGAGGTCATCAAATTAACTTTATTGCAAATAAATATATTAGAAGTAAATCCAGATAGTGTTGGAATGATTCTCTGAAGCATTTAAATGCATTTCCAGTAGCACCTGAGGTCCCTTCCAACCCAAACTATTCTATGATTATATTGAATATCTCAGTATGCTGAGACATTACAGAGACCACAACTACAAAAAACAGTGTTAAAAGAGAAAGGTTGTTAGTTCCATAGATGGAGCTGAAGCAGCCCTAAGCTAAGTATATCCCACAGTGTAACTGAGCAACAAGCAAGGCAAATTCTAACAGCAACAGTTACAGGGATCAGAGTTTTCATAATTTTTAGCTTTGCCTTCTCAGTGTGTGGAGGAACATTTGGAAGCTTTGAAAATGTGAATTCAGGGTATGTTAATGTAACTCAGTGACTATATATCACCTATGATCTAGCAATCCTTCAGACTGATAAAATTATGGCAGAGGTGGCAAAGTAATTATCAACGTATTTCCTTCATTCAATGAATAAGATATGTTGTGAATTTTAAATTGAGCACCTTGCTTATCTCTACACACTTCATCACTCTCCAGAAGATTCAATTTTCTCAGACTCTGCAGCAGTTGCCTTGGCATGCTGTATGCTCTTAGGGCATTCTCAAGGCTTCAAAATGGGAAGCTTGAAAATGCTGAAATGTGTGAATTTCTACATGACTACTTTCCATGGTAACTTTTTCTGAGTGTGATTTCTTCCATTGTTAAATTTCAGTAACTTCAACACAATTATGAAATTACAATCTGTACTTTTTATAGTCTGCTTAAAACAGCTATCAACCTACTTGAACAGAGTTTAAAGTCCTTAAATCTCAGTGTTTCCGTTGTGAAGGAACAACTAATCTCTGCTGAAGGTACTGTTAGCGTTACTGTTGGGAAACCATAGGGATGGGGAAATCTTAGAACAATTTATAGATTAAGGCCAACTGGCAGTTTTTCTAAAGTTCTCCTCTGTATTGCTGTATACAGCTATCTCAGCTGAATTCCCAGCCAGTTTTTCCATATCCTGCAAGAGTTGTTCATAACATGGCACCTAGACAGAGTTGTCTGTGTATTTGCTTTGCACTGATAATCCCAAGACCATCTTACTAGTATTTGATCGTACCAGCTTACTTGCTTTAGTTCTGCAATCATGTTGTAAACCCCGCAAAATAGCTAATGTCTTTACCTGTCCTGAGAGGTGCTACATACGCATTCGGTGTTGTGAAATAATGCATCTCATTTTGTCCACTGTCTTTTCGTTTGAGGTGGAAACCTGAAGCTGCTTACTCTGTAACCCTACAGGCAGCAAAATATTTACTAAAACTATCAACTTGGCAGAGTTTTCTAAAATGGAATTCTAAATTCCGTTTATTCCACTTTATTCTGGCTAGCTTGCGTAATATTTTGAACATGCAGCCAGTTCTTTTTCCTTGTTGATTTATAGCACAGTTTGGATGTTTTATCTTAAACTCTACCCCGTCTAAAAAGAGAAGAGGACGTCACATCAGTTTAATGCCTTGAAAGAGAAGTGAAATACCAACATGAGTAATAATGAACTCTTAAATAAGCACTTTATTTCAATTCAGATTGCTTTTAAAAATGTACAGTTGAGTGCTAAGCAGCATATTGCTTTTTGCCCGATTTCTTTGAGGAACGAGCGCTGCGTAATTGTTCTTGGTCTGTATAGTTTCAGACCTGCTGGCCTGTCTCAGCTCGATTAGATCAGGTGTTGAGATGACTGGGATACTACGCTGTCTGAAACGCCATGGCTAGGTTGCGGAGAGGGTGTGCGGGAAGCCCCTGCAGCCCCCGAGCAGGAATCCCTTTCTGAGGGCACGGTGGGCAGCGGGCAGTCACTGGGCGGGTGGGTTGGCCCCAGCCCCGGTGGCTGCCTCTGCCCTGCCCTGACAGTCCCGGGAGAGAGCTGGACGTACTGGCATGGGACGGGCCTCGTTTCTCACCTCGTTATGAAAGCAGGTTGGTTTGTTTGAATGCAGATTGAAGATTAGTAATAATACGTCTTCAGTGTGTGGCGCAGTGTAGGCGGCAGTGGCGTCGGGGGGTAGCAGAGCTGGTGCTGATGGGGAGGGCTTGGTTATCGTGGGCCACCTGGCTGCGTGCCATGGGAGAAGTTAGCCTGCAGGCAACTGCGTGCCCGCACAGGTAGTCAGCAGCTTGCTCTTGCTCTTCATTTAGAGAACTCTGCTCTCTTTACTGAACTGGTCTCCACACCGTGGTGTGCAAGGCCGTTGGAGCTGGTCCATGGGTGGCGAGATGAGCACGTGAAGGGCCTACGCTCAAGGAGCATTTCTCAGACTTCCACTTTTGCCAGTAGCTCTGCATCAGGCCCAGCTTCTGTCAAGCACAAGGATGCACAAAGAAGAGCTGAAGCCGGTGGCTTCCTTCAGCCTGGAGAAGGAAGGCTAAAGGGGAACTAAGTGCAGTCTTCCACTGTGTTAAGGGGGTTTATAGAGAAGACAGGGACAGACTCTTCCCGGAGGGGCACAGAGAAAGGACAAGAAACAATGGGCTCAAGTAGTACCACAGGAAGTTATGGTGGGACGTAAGGAAAAAATTTGTCATGGTAAGAGCGGACAGGTTGCCCAGAGAGGTTGCTTTGAGTTCCCGCTTTGAGCGGGTTTTGGACTAGATGGCCCCTGGAGGTCCCTTCCAACCTCAATTAACTTATGACTCTTTGATTCTAAGAAGAGGTCCACAGGAAGAAAATGTGGGGATGCGCTGCACAATTTGCTCAGCAATGTGCAGTACAGAGATTCCCTCTGGCAGTAACAGAACTATTCAATGGGTGTGGTGGTGAACCAATTTATGTAACCCTCTTTTATCTCTTCCATTGTAGCAGCTTCCTCTTAATTTCCTGAGACATTTGCACTGGATTGTGAATTTGTTTCACTCCTCCCTTTGTTATGAAATAATGTAAATCTTTTGACTTTAAAGGCATATTTCAAAGTGGTTTGATCAAAAAAACTCTTCAGGAAGGAGATGAATTAGGTAGAAGGGGAATTGGTAGAAATGTTACTCGGTTGTCTTCACCATAAAGCTTAGGAATACAGTTTGTTGACTCTGTTCTTAAAATCTATTCTTAAAACTTTGTGAAAGAAATTAGCCTCTTACATAGGAAGTCCTTTTGCGCAACCCAAAACACTGTGCCCAGGATAGAAGCTCATGTTTGTCTAGTGCTCTCGTAACTGTTTGTCACGTTAAAATAGTTTCAGCAGGCACAGAAGCCTTGCAGAAAGATCGTGTTTCCCAACATCGTGGTCCAGAAAAGAGGTTTCTCCTTTCCATTCTTTATGTTCCTGTTGTAGGATGGTAGCTCAGTTGTGTGCTGTGCTGTATTGGTATTACTGAGAGTGGCTCACATTAGGTGAGAACTTGTATAAAAAGGCAATTCAGAGTTTAGTGCAGGACTTTGAAGGAGCTGCTGTTTAAAGCCTCAGAAGTGGAGGGGAAAGAATGAGATGAGTGTGGAGTAAAAAGAGAGAGATTTAATTCCGGAGAAGATAGGAGATCTCAAAGAAATACAATTTGGGAAGAAAAGAAACCTTTAAAGTACAATACAAGTGCTTACATTCAAACACTTACTGGCATATTTAGTTTTCTCTAGCTAAATAAGAAAAGCCATTCAATTTTTGATCCCACAATTGGTGTCACTGGAATTTTTTTATGGAGTTACAGCTTGTTTAGTGTAGGCAAGTACATATAGTTCAGTGCAGGAATGTTGTATTAATCTAAGCACACAGGTGCTTCTGAGAGACTGGAGAACATCAGATCGGGAGCGTGAATCAACTAAGGACATTTGAAAGCCACTGACATTCAAAGCTCCATCAATTATACGAAATAGTGTCCAATATCCACTACATTATTTTTGTTAAAACTGGTAATTAAGTTACTTTGTAAATATATTCATATTTGTTCTTTTTGTTTTTTAAGGGGATGATATAATCTTTGAAGATGAAATTGAAGCATTGCAAAAACAAGTGAATGAACTTACTGCTATGGGAGTGAACAAAATAATTGCACTAGGACACTCTGGTTTTACTGTGGATAAAAATATTGCCCAAAAAGTGAAAGGAGTGGATGTTGTAATTGGAGGACATACAAACACATTTCTGTATACAGGTATTCTACTTCTTACTAAAATGTTGCTTCTAAAGTAAAACTGAAACCATTTCTCTTTAAACTCGGAGGGCTTTCACAAATAGTTTACTGCTTGTTATGCGAGGTGAGATTCATAGCTGGTACCTATCCATAACTTCTATGGAAGAAACTAATTTAAAACAGCCTGTGAGCAAGAAGTGCCCTAACTCACTGAAATGTTCCTTATCGCTGTGGATGTTCAAGGTGACCTATACAAAGTGGGACAGAGGAACAAAGGTAGTAACAGTGGTAAATTACTGCCAAACATATTGTACCTGTTTCAAGAACACACATATAAAGTAGTAAACAAGATGTTTACATTTAACCTTGTGTGTGACTTAACAAAAAAATCGATTATATAAGATTTCAAAGTGATACTGGTGTTGATTTCCCATAGAATCTGATTCTGTATTCATAGGTCTCAGTTAGCCCTGCCATTAAAAAACTTATCCCAAGTTTCCTCTGTCTCTTTCAGACCCTCTTTTAATCTCGGACTTTATTTTGCTTTTCCCTAGAGATAGACATCATTCCAGAGAGAAACATTGTTGATCTGATTTCTTCTGCAGCAATGCTACTTTAAGCAGAACCTGCCACCAGCAGCTTCTCCAGTGCTGCTGCCTTCCCTGTGCCAGTGTGTAAGGACACAAATAAAAGAAAGGCTGGGGTTTTGTTTTGTTTTTAAAATTTAAATTTAGCAGAAACTTCATTAACTGGTTGAGACTATAACAGGAACTCTTCTGCAGTTTTCAGCAAAATTTCCCTTGTGCCCCAAAATATCCCATGATAGCACCATGCACCCTAGGAACTTAACCACTTTTATAAAGGTGTTTCGCACCGTCCATTTCATCCTCTCCTCTCCCTACTCATCTCCTCTCACTTTCTCCTGCCTTTTTGGTCTCATCCAGGCTCTCACCTTTTACTATCCCACTTCTTAAAGAGAAATAATTGCATATTACAGTTATACATTAAACAGTTCAGAATATCTCTTAAATTAGGCCTCAGGGAATAACTTTGATCACTAAGGTGGAGCCACAAAGGATTTACACGCTTACCTACATGTCAGAGGCCACAAACACTTAGCACAGGGGTGCAGCAGAGAAGTGGCCAAACTGGAACAGACAGCAGGGCCATCCATCCCAACATCTTGTCTCCAAGAGTGACCGAGGGGGAACGGTGAGGGGATAGCGGACAAGCCTGTGGAGATGGTGTGTTCACATCTCCTCTCACCTTCCACTAGTTTGCAGCTCAGGGACTTCCCAAGCCAGAAGTGGCATCTTGGTATTTACTAGCTGCCAGTGGAATTTCTCTTCCTTGAACTTGCCCTGTCTTCCCTTGAGTCCCTTCAGCCTTCAGCACCGCCGGTGGCAGGGTGTTCCACCGCTGACCTACACCCCTGCAGAGACCTTGCTCTTTTGTCTGCATGTGGCCTGCTGCCCACTGGTGGCATTTTTCAGCAGTTTTACTGAATTATTTTTGAGATGGGGAAACCAAGGATGCCCACAGTATTCAAAGTGTGCATTCATCGTGGGCTTACACAGTGGAATCCAGATTATTTTGCACAGGCTTGTTGTCAATGCCTGTAGAGAGTTTGTGCCTTGAAGTGGTAGCCATAGTAGTCAAAATACCTTATTGGGGGTGGTCCAAAGAGGTGCCACTGTTCACAGTTTGAATTGTGATCTGAAGAGCTCCAGGAGTTGATATACCGGAGTTCATATCCTGTCTAGATCTGTAGGAGTTCACGTGCGCATTTCTTGTCATCCCGGGGAGTACCCTGCTGTCAGACTAGACTAGGTCAAGGAGACTTCCATCTCTCCCCATTTGAAGCTGTTCAGGATTCACAAGGCCAGAAAGAGCACAGAGGATGGGACTCTGCAGCCTTCAGGTTAAAGACCTCAGCTGAGAATGGGTTCTGGTCTCTTTTCCAAGGGCTGTACTGTTTTGATAAAACAAGTCTGGCTTACTTTCTTATTAATACTGGAGCAGTGAGAAAAATAAAAAAGAAGAAGAAATATCTGGGGGAGATACATCAAAAAATATGTATCTACTTATTTAGTCAAAAATATAGGTTTTGATAGAATGTGGTCTGAGTCTATAACTTTTATTCCAAGTGCTGAAAAATACTTGCTAATCCAACCGGGAGCACCGTGAGTGCATTTGTGAACCATTCCCTTCCGAGTCAAAGCCCTTGGCTATTTAGTTCACAGTGAAATAGCCACATCTGTGGAGGTGATTTGATGGCAGAGTAAAACATCTGATTTTAAGTGTCTGTGTGTATGTCTATGTGTATATTGAGCCTATAAGCTCTCGCTTAAATCAATAGAGATGTAATCAATAACTGGCAGCAGAATTTGGGAGAATGTTTCAGCTCAGTCTGAGTGGAGACATACCAGCTGGCCAGCTGAATCTCTGGCTGTCTTGGGAGTTGAGAGACATATTGCCCATGCAGACACCTCTATAGAGATATCTTAATACAAGGGACTGATCCAACTTGTCTGTCTGCAAGACATTTGCAAATCCCCGGTTTATCCACAGATTACGTGGCAAATGTTGTCCTGACTTGTTCAGGGTGCGTTTGGGTTTGTAGAACTGATTCAAACGGTAAATGGTAGTTTTAGGTTAGAGCGTTTTAATTTCTGTTTTTCATCAGAAAGGGTGTTCTGAGAATATAGTGTTGGCTAAAACAAGGTAAGAAAACAGGAAAGTGTTACAGGTTCTTCAGTCACCCAGTATGAATTTGTGCATTTGTAATGAAACAGCATCTCGCACTTTGTCTGAGATGTGTGCATGAATTCTAGTGCAGTTTTCTTTGGGGATAAGATGTACTGAAAAGACTTCATTTCAGAAGGAGCACATCTATCATATAATGCAATAATGTCGTAGCGATAACTAATCCTGCAAGAAAGTGTCAATATCAGAAAGTATTTCTTCAGGAAGCAAGAAATTCGTAAGGCTCTGGGTAGGCACTTAACCATGTGCAGCTGATGTGAACTAAGATGATGACCATAAAGCATTAGCACTTTCTCTTGCTAATGCTCTGTTCGTCTGAGGACTACACAAGGGCAAGAGACGAAACACGATTCCTTTTTCAGTTCCAAAAAACCCAAAGCCACTTTTGCATGCATAAATCCTGCAGGGCTCTCATTAGCTACAGGATTTCTTAAATTCTTCCCAAAATAAATATCGAATAGTGATGAGGCACCACTAAGAAACCAACTCTGTCGGGCAGGCTGAAAGTACAAAAACTAGTTCGTTGGTAAATTTGGTTCAGCTTGTAGTTCGTTAGAGCCATCCTCCCTGGAGAAGAGGAGGGATTAGAGATAAATGCAAATTGTACTGGAGTTCTAGGAGGAGCATTTGTGGTGCTGCTTATCACAGGATTTCGTATCACGTAAACAACTGTAAATGGAAGGAAACCAGTTGTTCTGGGAGCAGTGGAAATGAGGAGCCTGCTTTCCTCCGGATCCACATCCTCTGCCCCTGCTCCCCCATGCCCCCGCCCCGCCGGCACCCCAGCTCTCGCCGACACGCGGATGGGAAACGCTTTGGGACAGGAGCGAGCAGCAGGCTTTGGGGGGGGGTCTGCCTCTTGGAGCTGCCCGGCCTTGGTCTGTGCTGACTGTGGGGTAGAAATCCTGACGGGAGTAACGGGGGGGAGTGACGCTCCTCGGGCGATGTGACCAAGGAGGCAGGGAGAAGGTTGGTGCCCTTGAGACAAGAGCTGTGCTGTGAAGTTTTCTTCGCCGCTTTCCTCCCTTGGGTGGTTTCTGAACCCTGTGGCAGCCTGTGCCCATTGAGCTGAGATCTCTTTGCTCTGCAAATGCTTTAAGCTATCTGTTTCTAAGTCCTGCATCTAATCACCCTTCAAACTTTGCAGGTGGATAAAGAGTTTTAAATCCATGAGCACATAACTCTAACGCTAATGAGGCTTGCTTTTGCAGAGGGTTTGCAGCCTCGCCTCTCTTAAATTTTGGAGGGTAAGTTTGGTATAGTAAAAAATAATCAGTTGGGTGTATGCACAAATTCACAGAACTGCTTGTGGGTATTCTGCCTGCATATTATCCATAAAAATAGTTTAGACTTTTTCATCTCAAGAAGTCCTACGTATGTTTTACTAACATTCTCATTTTCTATCTGATGCAGAATAATGTAGTGTAAAGGCTTTAACAACAAATTCTTCATCCAGAGGCTGGTATGTGTGCATTACTGAGAGGTTCAGACTGAAATAATTGGAATGAAAAGTTCCTTTGTTGCTATTGTGACATGATGTCATGGAGGAGTGTGCTGTCACAACTTAAAAAACACTGTGGCAGTTATTAGAGCTCATGTCCTGAAAACAACATTGTCCTTTATGAAATAACATAACTGAACAATCAAGTGTGTGCTTGTCGTGCAATACATTTGTTGTTGTTTCTGCTTGATACCCCATTTGTTTTTTTTTAAGGCTGAGAAACATTTGAAATGTCGTTCTAATAATTCCTTGAAGGTCACATGAGCTGAAGACCCGCTTTACATGCTTATTTCATGCAGGCACCCCACCCTCTACTGAACAGCCAGCTGGCCCATATCCATTCATGGTTGACTCAGACGATGGGAGGAAGGTGCCAGTCGTACAAGCTTATGCTTATGGAAAATACCTTGGTTATTTAAATGTTACATTTGACAAGAAAGGAAATGTAGTTGAAGCAGTTGGAAACCCCATTCTGCTGGACAGCAGTGTTCCTGAAGGTATGTGCACTAGATACTTGAATTTGCCAGCAGCACTCTACTACAATTCAAGTGTTATTATGTTAAATACACAGTACAATGTCACAGAAGAATTCAGCTTTCTTCCTAAGCTTGCAGTTCTCTTCTGTGTAGGGTTCAGGCTGTGTTACGGTTGTACCCATTTGCCTCTGTTTCTCGTTCTGAACAGTGAGCTTTGCACAAATTCAGTGTATGTTTCTGTCTATTTAAAATCACTGAAAGTCCTTTTGTAGGAACTCGGGTGGTACACTGCTTTACCATTTAGCAGAGCCCGTTTTAGCTAGCCCTGTAATTATGATTTAAAACATTATGAGGACTAATTTACACTGTTTTGCCAGAGGCTGGTTTCATCAGAACTGAGTTTAGGGCAATAGAAGAAAGTGGAAATGTTCTAGAAAAAAGTTGGAATACTCTGGCAAAGAGCAAATATAATATACAAACCCATGACTTCTTGTTTTCAGTGCCGAGTGTGTTCGATGTTTCAGCTGTGAAACATTTAAAGAACTGGGAGCAGAGGAGTCTGTCTGTTGCTTTCTGTTCATAACTCTGAGCTCTGTTACCTGCGTTTTGTCAGCTCTCTAATTACCCGGGGCTGGTTCTCTAGCCTTTGTTTCTTGTCCAGTGTTTGCTGTATGAAGCTCTGAGCTTATATCAGACTTTCTAGGTTCTACCTGGCTATAAAATAAATCCTTTAAAAATGTTTTGTTCATAGATATTCTTATTTGCTATGTTTTCCTCAGTGATCTATCAATGTAATGAGATGATGTAAAGAGACTTTACATTCTCTCTCTGATGTTGCTAAAAGTAAAAATTCAGATACATAGGTGCTCTCGTTCTATAAACGTTGCTGTTGCTGACAGATGGCAAATTGCTTAAAACTAATAGCTGATACAAAACAGTTGTGACATTATCTGTCTGTATATACAAGTATATGTCTATGTTTTTTTCTGAAAGAATTAGATTTGCACCTGGAAGACATGTGCATAGAGAATTAATTTCTATAAAAGGTTTATTCCTTGATGTTGATATTTGAGTTAGAATTCCTTTTAGCACTATGTTAAACGGGAGGAAGCTATAATTGGGGGGGGGGGGGGGCGGGGCAAGGGATGATGTCAAATAAAGACCAAACTAACTTGTATATTAAAAATTCTTCTACCTGTCAAGGTAGGTACTAGAAACCACATCGGTCAGAGGTTAGAACAGGACTGGGAAAAAATATTTTTAAGCGTTATAGAGGAGATAACCTTGCTGTGGCAGAGGAATAGCTTGTTCACTTGATTGTGCAGTCCTGCCTGCTCCCTTTACAGGCTTTATTCGAAGTGAGTGTAGATGTTGTGTTGCACGAAGAGCCTTTAGGGAGAAGTATAACATTTTAGAATCAAGAAGAGCAGGCTTTTTTCCCTAAGCTTTGTGTTCACTGAATTGTCACTAATGTGAGATACGTGTGATGCTTACTTTATACTTTTATACTACTTCATAGATGAGCACATTAAAGAAGAAGTGGAAAAATGGAGGAAAAACCTGGGGAATTATTCTAAAGAGATTGGAAAAACTAGTGTTTACCTGAACGGTACAAGCCAAGCATGCCGTTTCCAAGAATGTAACATGGGGAATTTGCTTTGTGATGCCGTGGTAAGACCTTGCCACTGCAGGTGGCAATTACATCTAAGTGTTACTATCAGATGAAACGCTCCCCGGCTCCAAACTATCAGTGCAGGAGCTCTGTGCTGCTTTCTAATACCGTAACATCTAGCGCGTCCCTAGAAGGATCTGGCAGGAGCCAAGGCTGTAATGAATCTCGCCGAACAGAATAAGGAGTGGTTTATTCTTCATGTGTATCCTCATAGAGAGAACGGCTTGTTCGCAGCTGGCTTTGAGGCTGCGGTGTTAAGAGGCACGGCAGTCTGATCTAAGAGCCCGTTCCCCAAGTGAGAAGGAGAGCTCTGCTCCCCTGCCCCGCTCCTGCCCTGCTCCCGGCGCTGGGCTCATAGCACGTACCTTCTCCCCCGTCATTACTCACTGGGCTCTGCTGTCGCCCTTTTTTAATGCGCTAGCCCAGAAAAAAAATTCTGTGTAGTTTTCTACCGAGTTACTGATATGAATTCTCTCCCGAAGAGTCCGAAAGGTGCCAGCTGAAGCAAAGAGGGGGGGAGAGGCCATACACACAGCTGGGTGCAGAGGAGGTAGAAGCCCCCAGCACCCCAGCCCAGAGGGAGCCACCGGCCCCTGCTGCAGCCTGACAGGTATGGCTGGGCTTTAACAGTCATATAACTCAGAAGGTCTTTCTATGAGAAGTCACGTCCAGTTTTTAAACTAGGTGGTTTTGGTTGTTTTACTCTCCCACAGCAGCACCATTTCCTTTGGGTCCTCCAGGGAAAAACGTTCACTAACGTGATCTGTTTCCAGAAAATGCACGCTGCCATAGATGTCCTGCAGCATTGCCGCAAAGTCAGGAGCCAGCTGATAATCATGAGTTTTCATTTAGATATTTCCCCAAAGCTGTTCATCCAGTCATCCATGTGATTGCTTTTATTGTAAATCTTAAAATAATTCTTAGAACATGGGCTAATTACAGACCTTTGTGTGCCATGGGCTTTAATATTTAGAGCTGCCCTGGGAAATCCAGATTGAGAAATGCGAAAGATCGATTGAATGGTTGTAGTGGGTCAAAACAGAGGTCTGTTTAGTTCAGTGCTGCTTCTCCCAACGGTAGCCCAAAATCTCAGGGAAAAAGATTGACAGAACAAGATGGCATTTTACAAAGGACTTCAAAGGAACTTGAATGCAAAATGACCGTGAAATTGCTAACGTCCGTGTGTGAGTTCTTGCTTTAAACTGCCTCTGTGCTCAGAACTGGAGAGCAGCGAGTGTAGCACCATAATGTAAAAATACATCTGTGGGGAACAGAGAAATTGCAGATTTGTAATCCTGATAACTCTTCCAGGCAAATTAGTAAAATAGGGGGTATAGTTCAGACTGAAACAGGAAAAAAATCTGTTCATTGATTAAGTATGAGTTATGAACTCCAGAATATCTCATGGATCTGGCCTCAGGGTATAACTTTGATCACTAAGCTTGGGCTACAAAGGATTTACTCACCTACAAGTCAGAGGCTGCAAACACTTAGCATAGGGGTGCAGCAGCGAAGTGGCGAAACTGGAACAGAGGACACGATGGACCATCCAAATGTCTTGTCTCTGAGGGTGACCGAGGGAGGATGGTGAGGGAAGAGCATACACCTGGGCAAGCCTGTGGAGACACCGTATTCAAATCTGTCCCCATCTCCCAGCAGCTTGTAGCTCAGAGACTTCCCAAGCCAGAAGCGGCATCTTGGTATTTACAAGCTCCCATGGAACTGCTCTTCCTTGAACTTGCCCCATCTCCCTTTGACTGCCTTCAGCCTTCACCACAGCCGGTGGCAGGGCGTTCCACCGCTGGCCTGCGCCCCGGGCAGAGACCTTGCTCTTTTGCCTGTGTGCAGCGTGCTGCCCACTGGCTGGATGCCTGCTGGAGGCCAAGGGGTAGTCTTTGCACTGGAACACTTGGTCCCTATCAATGCTTTTCACACCACTCATGATTTTATAGGCTTCTCAAATATTTTCCTTCTGTTGTCTCTTTACCAGGTCAGACAGTCCTAGACTGTCTTACATGCAGAAACTTTTCTGTGTCTTTGACCATCCTTGTCACCCTTCTATGATTTTCTTATTTTTTTATCATTCTTGAAATGAGAAAACACACCAATTCCTACCCAGCCTCCACATGCCCTTCTTGATTTTATAGACTTCTGTCTTTCCTGTATTTCTCTTTTTGTGAGACAACCGTAGTCATTCCTGTATGCAAACCAGTCCATCCCTTCCATTACCCTTGTTTCTTTTCTCAGCCTTTTCCTGTTCTGTTTAGTTATTTCTGAGGATTAACACTGTAGGCTTATCATGCTTATGAAACCCAGTAAATCCCTGGTCTCCATTTTCTTTACTAGTTAGGATGTCGCAAGCAAATATTATCTTGTCCTTGCATTTGGTCAGAGTTTTGCCACTTGAGAGATGGAGACATGATGCTGTGCAGAGTAGACTTTTGGGTCTGATCTAGTATGCCTGTTTCCTGCTCCTCCAGTCTTCCATGTCTTTCTAGTTTGGCAAGACCATTCCAAATATTAAAAACCAATCTCAGAGAAGCTGAAAAATCTTAATTCCCTGCAACATACAACAAGAGCTAGATTAATTTGTCATGTACACGTTTGTCATGTACAGCTATATTTAAGGTTGTCTTCATTTCCCAGTTCTCCAAATACGCTCAAATCATTTGTCTTTATCACAGCTGTTGGAATCAAAAAATCATCCTTCTTTTGTTCAGCTGGCCTGCCCTGGTCATGTCATATACACACAGACTATGGGAGAGTTTGAGAGTTCATTACAGAAAAAGGCAAATATTTTAACAAAGCAATATGTTTTTTTAATATGTTTTGGGTTTTTTGGTTTTTTTTTAATAATGAAGTATTTTACAGTGGGACTGAAGGTAATGTCGAAGAAAATCTAAAACTTTTCTATCTCTTTTCAGTCTCCGATTGTATTGGGTGTAAATTTCCAGAGCCTAGACTAAGTGAAGATTGAAAATCAGTTTAAACGTTTTCTTTTGGTAGCTTTATGAGAATGTCGGATGTCCAGATAAAAAGTCATGGAACCATGTTTCAATGTGCATCCTGAATGGAGGTGGGATACGGTCACCCATCGATGAACAGAGCACTAATGGTATGTAAAATTACAAGCTGAATGACAACTTTGTCAAGAAGGAAGAATCAAGTTATCGTGCAAGCCTGAACCCAGTGTTAGGCTCATTTTGATGGGATTTGCACAGTGTTTGGAAGCTATTTCCAACTTTCTGAAATGGTTAACCATCATTAGAGCCCAACTGCATTCAGGCTGACGTTAATAGACGTTAGCTAGCATTGTTTGTACACAGTGCTTCTTATCATTTCCCTCTCTCCTTGCTGCCTTGGAACAAAGAAAGTGGGTACTTCTTCGCCTCCTACTGTAGAGGGTCACATGGTATGGTCGCTGGGGAGCTTCCTGTAGTCTGCTGTAGAATAAGTGAATTCTGGGTTTTTTGAATGCTAAGGATTTACAGTTCGTATTTTCCTGCACTCACATAAATGAGAACTGAAAACAAGCAGTTTTTTCATTTTTGCTATTTTTTTCTGTAGGTCTATATGAGGAAGTCTTAAGCAATTGGAAAATTTGCCTTAGTAAGGATATCTGGTTTTCTTCATCTCAGATTGGTGGTCTGTAATCTCCTTTAGTAGAGTTATTTGAATAGTAATACATGCAGTTACATCAAACTCAGATTTATTGGTCTTGATACTGGATGGATGATAAAGATGCAGGTTCTTTGATTGGGACAATATATGTAATCCCGACCTCTACTCACCCTCATTTTCTCAAGTTGTATTTGCCATGTTCCTTGTCAAAAATGTGCTGTTCAATGATCCTAGAATAACACTGTAAACTTTTAAAAAAATGTAATGTCAACAAAGTCTCGTTCCCCCAGGTAGCATTACTGTGGAAGATTTGCTGTCGGTTTTGCCATTTGGAGGTCGTTTTGATCTGGTAAGGGTAAAAGGCTCCACTCTGAAAGAAGCTTTTGAGCACAGTGTGTGCAGATACGGAAGAGGAAGCGGAGAGCTGCTGCAGGTTGGAGGTACGTTTTTTTTCTTTCCTCTTCCCAGTTTCCCAAGCCAGCTATCCGTTATGTTGGCCTTGTTTGTATTACACCTGGAAGCGTCTTTAAGAATGGAAATAAGCTGGCTGTACACCCTAGCCCTCTGCCTCACGCGTGCCGGCTGACTAACACTGTTTATCCTGTGTACGTGTGATTTATCTGCTGCAGCGCACAGGCCGTTGCTGTTCCTTCAGCAGAGACAGGATTCCCAGCCGGGTCAGTAACCCATAGTGGCAGCAGCTGAACACTTCAGTTAACTACAGGAAGATATAACTGACTGTAGCTGTAACACAGTAATAATAGCTACAACAAACTCCGTTTTCAGTTCTTCGCTGGCAGCCTACCTGAAACCCCAGACTGGATATCTCGGCCAGTTATTGCCAAATTTCAGTTTATCAAAATAATTTTGTGCCGTTGTCTAATGATTGCTGACAGTTTTAGAGTTAGTCCAAGCGAGCTATGGAATTGGTCCAGTGAATTTCTAAATATTTTAGAGATGAACAGTTAATATTAAAAACAGATGCGTTTCTTGAATTGCAGCTCCCCATGTATTTACCCAGAAGTGTACTAGGCTACAGTCATGTTTATTCCTGGTCTCTCTGTGATGCAGTGCAGACTCTATTGTTTATTTAGCAAAAGAGCTAAGCTTCAGGGGCAGAGGCTGAGGGATTTCCACCCCCCCTTGCCTCTCCTGCCATGTAGCCTGGTGATGGGGGCACTACCCCCTCCATGTGATCTAGAAGCCCCACATGCCACGGACACAACCCACGTCTTGCAGACAATTCACCCATAAGTTAGCAGGTTCGTGGGTACCAGTAAGGTAAAGCAGCAGCAGCCCTTCTGCTTGCTACCTTTTCACAGAAAAAAAGATAACTGGTAGCTCTGGAAAGGGTTCAGGATAGATGACCCAGAGCAGGAAGAGTGCCAGGGTTGAAAGAGCCTCTGTGCTTTGGACGAGCTTTAGTGGCTTCCTGATCAGCAAATTCTTGGCAGTGCTGTTCTGGGGGCCTAACTCCCCCCAGGCTTTGACCGAGGAAGGCTCATGACTAGAAAAGTTACTTTTCCTGCAGCGAGTAGAAACCGCAACTTTCAGCCCTGGCCTGGCTTTCTTTTTTCAGGACAGTGCCCATTATCCATAATAGCCGCTAAGTTAGGGTGGGTGGCTGGCTTTAAAAGAAGTCATTTCAGCCAACAAGCCAGGGGAATGAGAAGGCAGATGACTACAGAAATAAGGGAAGGTATTTTTGTCGTGCAGTATCCTAGTCCCATGACAACTAATTTCCTTCTGTGGAGTAGTGACAAGAACATATGGTCAAATAAGTAACTGAGGTGGGACAGCACTTCAGCAATTCTCTAATCTCATGGATTTTCTTGCATAAAAATTCAACGCTATGCAAGGAAAACCGGGCATTAACTGGTGTAATTCAGAACAATAAAACCTCTCTCAGTCACAGAAGCTAATGTAAAGAATCAGTTGAAGATGATGGAGGATGCTGCTTCTAGCCCTGTACGATCAATGGGCACTGCATGAAATGGCATTCAGACGTGTATTTTTGTAGGCATCCACGTGGTCTATGATATCTCCAGAGCCCCGGGAAGCAGAGTTGTTAGCTTAGAAGTGCTTTGCACAGCCTGCCGAGTCCCAGCCTACGTCCCGCTCCAGATGGATGAAATATACAACGTGACTCTTCCATCCTATATGTTATTTGGAGGAGATGGCTATCATATGCTGAAAGACAAAAACCTGGGATACAGTAAAGGTAAGTATGGGCACCAACAGGGTAGCAGACAAACAATTCCCAAAAGTTGAAAGATCTTTCTGTAGTACAAGTCTCAGACTCCTAGCTTTTACTGGATAGATTCAATTTGCTTCTAATCTGACTGCTCTGGATTGCTAGTTTTGGTTGTGGCCAGCAACTATATTCTTTTTCAGTTAAATCACAGACGTTTCAAAGAGAACCTGAGCCTTATCAATTGAGCGCTGCTTAGAGAGAGAGCAGTTCGGAGCTCATGATAAACCAGAAAAAAAGCAAAAAACACACTACAGGGAGTACCTATTACGTGTACTGCCTTGCACTTGTACTCATTACTAAACAATGCGTCAAAAAGAAAGCTACTATTTTCTTTAGACGTTAGATTTCCACGGCATAGAACTACTTGCAAAGACAGAATCGTCTACTAGTAAAGGACACGCAGCTCAGGCGAGCAGCACAGAGGGCAAGGGGAAAGATGCCGACTTGCTCTGCGGGAATTAGCCTGCCCCTCGGAAAGCAGCGGGACTCCTGCGAGTTCTGGAGGCAGCAGCACGCGGGGTGCTGACAAACACCACGCCACAGAGGTAGAAAGGAAGTGTTTTACAGTGTTGTCTTAAGCTGCGAGCTGTTAGAAATTCAGCATTCATACAATTGACATGTACATCTTCACATCTTCCAGGGCAAAGGGAAACTTCAAAAAAAATTTTCAGATTAAAGTTTGTTATTTCTGAAAACAGAAAAAGGATGTAGTGCTGTATTTAAAAAAAAAAAAAAAAAGTATCTTCTAGAAACACATCTACATTTTGCAGAACATTTAATTTAATTTTAATTTCATGTGTTGTGCTTCTGGATGGTAAAAATGCTTTTACCAAAAAAACTTTTCCTTTTGGACCTCCGTTACAGACTATTTTTTTGGTTCTACAGGGTGTTTAAATTTCAAATTGATTCCCACAGGTAGGATTGATGTTTTAAATCAAATTCAGCCTACGGCTTCTAGATTTGGGGAGGCTGTAGTTTTCAGTAAATACCTCTATTTATAATAAATAAATATCTGTACACTGAAATAAATACACATAGAGAGAAATCATTAGGAATAATGAAAAGGAACACTTGAAACGTTCTGGTAAAGTCTTACAGTATAGCAGAGGGGCAAAAAAATATATATTACTTTTAAGATGGAGGTGTTGCACTTTAGGATTGTAAGAGCTTGGACCAGAAAGGGGCTCGTGACATGGCTGGCAGCAGTGACTGAAGAGGGTCTTTCACTGCAGAAAACCCACATCAGACTTTATGTGCACGCAGCAGCACACAGATTGGAAATTATTCCTAAAAAAAGAAGTTATATTTGAAAAGGTGCAAGTGATAGCATTGCCAGATCTATAGCACTACCCTGAACAGGTGGGAGACTATCTCAATCTACCTCAGTCTGACTGGAAGTTACCATTGTAACAGATGCGAACCAAACCAAAAATGCGAAGAGAATTCTTTTTTTTTTTTTTTGTAAAATATGAGTTGCCACCAAAAATTCTGGCTACAAACCACCACTGATTTTATTTGTGCACAAGAAACAGCCCCACAGACCCCTGCGCCGTCTTGATGTGTACCGATTCAGCATGGCAAACCATAGAAAACAGTTTGCTTTAAGACTTGAGCTAGAACTGCAATTTTAGACAGGTTCTTAAATTTTGGTTAAGAGCTAGGCTGCTGCAGAGAACACTTTTCTTTCTTCGTTTAGGTGAACCTGATATTGAGGTTGTTTCCCGCTACCTCCAGAGGATGAAGAGAGTTTACCCAGCAGTTGAAGGTCGAATAAAGTTTTCTTCTGGAAGTCTTAGTGAAGCAAGTCTTACCCTGATTTCTGTATTGTTTGCCGTAACATTCTTGCATACTTGACTTTTGTTCACTGTGTTTTTGTTTGGAGGAAGGCAGGAGGGCTGGTGCTGACAAAGGGAAAAGAGAACTGCTCTCTTTTCTCACACCTTCCAGTGAATGAGCATTTATGTTTCTGCATGTCAACAGCAAGTAGCACAAGCACTTGTTTTTAATCTGGTAGGGTCACTGAAGCACACGGGTGCAGAATGAGTGGGCAGAATTCATGACTTCTCTTAGTTTGAAGCTGCAGGTACAAACTTGCATAACCCACAATTAAATTTGATGTTTCAAGAAGCAAAGTATCAGTGAGTACTAATGCTCCATCATAAAACCAAAATGGGATACTTCTACCTTGTCAGATTCTTGTAGCTGCTTTAGAGAGAGAGTTAATTAAGTTCCAGTAATGTAAACAAGCTTCTAGAAATGGATTTATTATAGGTGTGTATACCTTTCTTTGATCTCCACTCAGGGTTAAAGCTTTCTATCTGATTCTATTCTGCTTTGCTTCCAGTCATATTTATCATACCTATAGCAATGCCTGAAAGACCTGGATTAAACTCAGTGTCATTAAAAGCATGAGGTCCATTTACATGCAATTAAAAAAATTTTTCCATTTTACTTTTGAAGATGTAGCATCTCATTTCTGTTTTCCATTAATAAAGGACACAATGAAAGCTTGATTTAATTTTGATCAATTTTAACAAATTGAGTCTATATACTTCACTATTTGATTTGACCAGTTTGGGGACTGTATCTAGAGTGAGAACACAACCTATGATTATGTTTCATATCAATATGTACAATTTTACACCTTTTTCCAAAGACCAAAGCACATGACTTCTGACCCTGTATCGGCAACATTCAGAGCACATGTCAGATACACACCTGGGCTCCTGCAGCACCCTTTGGAAGCAGCCCAAGCCCAATGGCTTTTTACACCATAACCTGGCTTTATCAATCATAATTGTGATCTTTTGGGCCCCTCACTACAAGAAGGACACTGAGGTGCTGGAGTGTGTCCAGAGAAGGGTGACCAGCTGGTGAGGGGTGTGGAGCACAAGTCTCATGAGGAGTGGCTGAGGGAACTGGGGTTGTTGAGTCTGGAGAAGAGGAGGCTGAGGGGAGACCTTATCGCTCTCTACAACTACCTGAAAGGGGGTTGTGGCGACGAGGGTGTTGGTCTCTTCTCCCAAGTAACTAGTGATAGGATGAGAGGAAATGGCCTCAAGTTGCGCCAGGGGAGGTTTAGATTGGATATTAGGAAAAATTTCTTCACCGAGAGGGTGATCAAGCATTGGAACAGGCTGCCCAGGGAGGTGGTGGAGTCACCACCTCTGGAAGTGTTCAAAAAATGTGTTGGATGTGGCGCTTCAGGACATGGTTTAGGGGGCATGGTGGTGTTGGGTTAACAGTTGGACTTGATCTTAAAGGTCTTTTCCAACATTAATGGTTCTGTGATAACTCAGAAGCCTGTCTCCTCTACTGGAAGGCTGTGTTTAAAAAATAAACAGCTGTAAGAGAGAGGCTAATGAGCTTAGATCAGAAATCAGATTAAATGCTAAATATACATTTCTGTCACTATCCAGAAGTGATTGCTTAGAAAAATAATCATCATTTGCACTCATTTATGAAGTCATTTGGAATTTTGTCCTCAATGTGTTTCCATGTTGTTTATTGCTATATTAAACTGATTCTCAATGTTATAAATAAACCTGCTTTGCTCTTCTGGAAAGCATACTACATTTTTTCAGACCGAAGCTACTTGCCTCTTAAATTCACCACACCTGCACATTTCAAGGAGAATGTGCATTAAGATAAACATTCAGTATGCTTAAATTTCAAGACCTCATTGGTTTCCACATAAATCCAAGGGTTGCACATGAAAAGATCTGGACTACACAGCTGCATTAGGTAAGTTCTGTTAGAAGAGGGAGACAAACAACAACTGACCATGACACACTACTAGTTATAGCAGTGATAATGTGTCAATACCAGCCCCTAAAGTTATTAGTTCACAGAATGGTCCTCCCCAAATCAACATAAAACCAGTAACAGAGGATACATTTAGGGACTGAGCTGTACTTGCATGCCAATTTTTAGAGAGTTATAACTCCTTCGGCATACCCAGAGCGAAACACCACAGTACACAAAAGTAATACAAAAAGATAACACAAATTGTGCTGGCAAAGAACATTAATACTGCATTAGATTGTTTTTTTGTTTTTTTTTAAAAGGAGAAAACATGTCTCTTCATAGAAGAGTGGGCCAACAAACTAAGGCTTACAGGAAAAATCTTCCACATATTTTCATACTACCAAATTTTTAGAAAATGCTATGAACACTCACATCCTCTTTTCTAAACCCGTAAAGAGGATGTCAGAAAAAAAAAACCCTCAGATAAGAAATCACAGAAAAATAAAGGCTAAGGTAAAAGTCCAAACTACTTTTCACACCCATTATTATTTTTTAGATTTGAAGGTTAGATATTAAATAAACTACACACATGATCTTCCATGCTCACAGAAAGCACAAAGGCCAAAGATAGCTCTGAGATCATGTGTATGCAACATTCAATCACGTAATTTTGTTAAAAAAAAAAAAATCAGTAAGATTTGTTAAGACAGTTAAAAATAACTTCATGGGAGCCATTCTACAACTTCTTCCAAACAGTTTTTCCACATATCCTTCAAGGAAGACAACAGTAATTGCTCTTTTAGCAAAGCATATGTTGGCTGATCTCCCAGCTGTCTTATTTTACATCATCTTGTAATTTCACATGCAGAGATTTTGTGGAAATTAAGTTGACTTTTACTGATAACACCTAGAAGAAATTTTAAATAAGAAGTACAGATATATAACTTATTGTAACTGATATTACATTTTAATGTCTTTATTGCATAAAGAGATTTTTTTAGAACATAGATTTTGTTATTTACAAGAAAATATACAATGCAAGGTTAAAATGTCACATGTCCATTACAGTGGTGCACAGCAGATGTTTCTACTGGGTGTCCAGCAAAGTCCCTGCATTCACATCCAACATGACGCAGAGCTAGCTTCCTTTGGACCCTGCCAAACAGTAAAGGAAAAAAAAAATTAAGTTTGAAAATGTGTATTTATATATAAATTACTGAACTGAGCTGCAATGACTAATAATATTTGAAAACATCAACTTGAAACTAGAGTTTGGAGAGAGGAAGTTTACTCTTTCAGGTTTTTAATACTATTTCTCAGAATAGTTATTTTCTTTCTTTCTCTGGAAGTTCTCACCTCCCCCATTCCCAACTGCTAAATACAGTTTAGCTGTCTTAGGACAGCAATCTTCTTCTCTGGAAATGGCACTGGCATGGTAGTTTTTTCAACTGGATTTCTTTCCTTCCTCTGCTAGGAATGCTTCTCCTCTCTCAGCTCTCCCTTGTCACACAGAATCACAGAATCACTAAGGTTGGAAAGGACCTTCAAGATCATCAAGTCCAACCATTAATCCAGCGCCACCATGTTCCCTAAACCACATCTTGAAGCACCACATCCACACGTTTTTTGAACACTTCCAGAGATGGCAACTCCACAACCTCCCTGGGCAGCCTGTTCCAAAGCTTGACCATGCTTGTCCTTGCATCCTGTCTGTCTGAGACTCCCAGGGACTGGCTGTACATGGTATCAAAGGCAAAACTCACAACGGGTGTTTCTCACCTCTTACCCTTAGACCTTGTTCACTTACGCACACTGCCATTAAACACAAGACGTATCAAGAGATCCAGTATATATCTGCACTGGTTATGTGTAGCAGGCTATACCTTCAAGACATCAGATCTCAAGAGTGGGGAGCAGACTGACATCCCCACACTAACAAAAATGTTGCCCTTTCTCCCATCGCCGTTTCCCCTGCCGAAGGAGCAGTGCTCAAAACAAAATTTCCAGGATCCTCAGATTTCCCCTTAAACGCTGACCAACCTGAAATATTTTTCTGTTCTTCACTGTAAAGACAATCACATTTTGGTATCAAGCAACTCAAAAAGGACCAGTCTCTGCTGAACAGAGAGAACAGTCATTGGAGTGATTTCCCCCTCCCCTCAATATAACTGATTAAGAACCAGTCATTACTTTTAAACTTTAAACATTACAATTGTTGGGAGGAAACAATTCTCTTTCCAAGCGGCTTCACAGTCAGTTTTTTCAGTGATTTTGGGGAATTTTTTCTCATAGTGATCCCTCCTCAGCTGCATCACTCAGTCCATCACGAGTGGACCAGGTCCCACTGCCAAACATCACAGCAGCAGTACTTTGTTCTGTATTACCCTCAGTACATCCTAAATAGGAAAATGGCTGAAGTTCCTAGGTGGAATATTTTCTCTTCCTTTCCTCTACTGAAATCTGGGCCAGCAAATTCCCTCGCTCTGGTGCCATCGGCTTCAGTCATGGGACAGGGGGCCCAGCCCTCAACTCTGCTGTTTCACTAGGACCAAAGGTAGCATCAGAGGTCCCTCCTCAGTGGGTGGTTCTCTGATGCATTGCAGAGCAGGCACACAGTGTCACACAGTTACATGGAATGAAAGAATGGATTAACTTGTAAAAACCTTAATCCAAATTTAAATTAAATAACCTTTTCTTGATATGTTTTCAAAGAAAAAAAAATTTCATCCTATTAAATATACACGTTGTTACAGAACCACAGACTGGGGCTGGAAGGGAGCTCTGGAGGTCATCTGGTCCAACCACCTTGCTCAAGCAGGACCACCTACAGCTGGTTGCCCAGGACCATGCCCAGATAGCTTTTGAGTATCTCCAAGGATGGAGAGCCAACAACCTCTCTGGGTAACCTGTGCCAGCGCTCGGTCACCCTCACAATGACAAAGTGCTTCCTGATGTTCAGAAGGAACTTCCCGTGTTTCAGTTTGTGCCTGTTGCCTCTGGTCCTGTCACTGGGCACCAGTGAAAAGACTCTGGTTCTGCCTTTACATCCTCCCTTCAGATATCTGTACATATTGATGAGATCCCCCTGAGCCTTCTCTTCTCCAGGCTTAACAGTCCCAGCTCTCTCAGCCTTTCCTCACAGGAGAGATGCTCCAGTCCCTTCATCATCCTTGTGTCCCTTTACTAGGGTCTCTCCAGTATGTCCATGCCTTTCATGTACTGGGGAGCCCAGAACTGGACACAGCTCTCCAGATGTGGCTTCACCAGTAGCTGAGTAGACACACAGCATCACCTCACTCGACCTGGTGGCAACACTCCTAATGCAGCCCAGGACACCATTCACCTTCTTGTTAGCAAAGGGCACACTGCTGGCTCGTGATCAGCTTGGTGTCCACAAGGACCCCCAGGTCCTTTTCTGCAAAGCTGCTTTCCAGCTGGGCAGCCCCCAGCTGGGTTGTTCCTCCCCAGGAGCAAGACTTTGGATTTCCCTTCCATGAAGTTCCTGTCAACCCATTCTCCAGTCTGTTGAGATCCTTCTGGGATGGCAGCATGACCCTCAGCCTTTTCTTCCAGTTTTGTGTCATCAGCCGCCTTGTACTCTGCCCCATCACCCAGATCATTAATGAAGATGTTAAATAGTACTGGACCCACAACTGACCCCTAGCCTCCAACTAGATTTCATTCCACTGATCACGACCCTCTGGGCCTGACCAGTGCTTTAAAGACTATTTAAATGCTTAACACACAAAGCCTTTAGTTTTTTTCAGCATCAACTGAAGACCAATATTCATATATACACACACACACACACACGGGATTCCTGGAGAAGTTGTGGATGCCCCATCCCTGGAAGTGTTCAAGGTCAGGTTTGGACGGGGCTTTGAGCAACCTGGTCTAGTGGAAGGTGTCTCTGCCCATGGCAGCGGGGGTGGAACTACATGATCTTTAAGGTCCCTTCCAACCCAAACCATTCTATGATTCTATTAGGTGCTGAGATATGAAAACATTTCAGCAGAGTAAAGCAGCAGGGCTAAGTCAGGTTTTTTCTGCAGCACATAAGTCACCAGGCTACCACTTTATTCTTTTAGGTCTTCTTTTGTTTGTTTTTAACTGTTTGACCACTGGCAGGAGGCTGCCAGCTATAGAGCTGATGCACAAAGTAGGTTAGAGTTGCTAAGCTGGCCTCATTTCAGTGAAAACAATGGAAGGTGCCCTAGCTTGTTCTGTCATCTATTATTTGTTTCTGTTTATCATGCAAAACAAATTGCTGTGGCACTTCACAGTTCTCAGAAACAGGGCTCATGCAACAACCACCTGAATTATAAGTGAGGGGGTGTTTTGTTTGTTTATGTCTAGTTAACTAACAACTCCTGCTTACCGTGAAGACCAAGTTGTAAACTTACTACCTAAAACTTTGTGAAGTTTTTACATACTAAGTACAAATATCAGATGAATGACAAACCTAATGATTTTTACAGTATTTTGTGTTGTGCGATTTCTTTTCTCCTCTATCTGCTTGCAGTGACCAAACCAGAGCTAAGAAACCCTCCTGCCAAATATTCTCAAGAAAAATGCTGAAGCTCAACCTGAGCTCTGCATGCTGGATTCACTTCCTAAATCAGGAAATGCATAAGACAGAGTGGTGACAATCAATCAAAAAGAAAGGCACAGAGATCCCGACCGCTGATTGAGCTTGTCTAATTCTACTGAAAGGCAGCTCAGACTTGCTGTATGCTAGACAAATGGGCCTAAACGGATTTGGAAAGAGCTAATTAATAAAAATGTAAATAATCCAGATTTCCATGAGTTCAACACATTAGTAAAATACAGATTTCCCCCAAAAGTTAGAATTAGTATTACAAAGGAAAAACAGCAAAAATGTACCAACGACCAGACTCACTAGCAGCTTGAAGAATTCTGCAGCTCTTGAACATAGTTAGCACATACCTTACTCAGCTCTGGAAAGAGTTCTTGAATCCCAATGTCCAGCAGAACATAAGTTAACTAAAGGAAAATAAAGAAAATGAAGATGACTCCAAGGCAACATTACTGCTTTTTATTTTTAACTCTGTATTAGAGAAGTTTCTCACGTGTTACGAGTTACCTGTTTGTTGAGCACTGGTTGCTGCATTCCATCAAACAGAAGCCTGATGCCTTCGTATTTAGCCTCTTCCCCAATGCACTTGCCTATTAAATCTAGACCAGATACACAACAAATACACAAGTCCATCAGGAAGCACAGGAAAACAGCTGTACGATGCAGTCATAGAATACTCGTCAAAAAAAAAGTTTAAATTAAAGAAACAGTTCAAATTTTTTCTGCCTAAAGTAGTAAACAGAAAAAACGATCACTCCTTTGATTCCTCCTTTTTTCCTCCCTTTCCTTCAGGGCTGCACACCTAAGTAATTATTACACTTCTTATAATATCCACATGTTGTCCTAATACATTGTTTAATAAACGACAAGCTGAAATTTTTAAAGTACTTTCTAAATAACTTAGCAAATGGGCCCCTCTTCCTTAGTTTATACAGTGTAAGGAGAACTCTTATTTATCGCCTGGCTTCATGATGTGCCTTTTTTAAGCCAGATTTCATCCAGATAAAACACAAAACATAGGAGCATTCTAAAGATGAAGACATTATGGTATTAAGTATATTAGTAAAGCTCTTTATTTCCTTTATGTCTTTATTAATCCCCATATTTTCCCAACCTTAGTCAGCTACACTTACATGATAGAACTGAACTCCTGGGTTTTTACACCTAGTAGCAGTGTTCTAGTCAGCTCAATTCTCAGCAGCGTATTATTTGAGTTGTAAAGCTAACGTGACTGTATTTGGGTTATATATCTGCTTGAACAATTAACCATACTCATAGGAGAGTCATGAAATACAGAACCTGGAATGTATCTCATCATTTCTTCAAAAGTCTGCTTCGCTCGCTTCTGCTTATCCTGGAGGGAACGCGGTTCGGTATTCTCACAGAACACAGCATCTGCAGCGAAGACATATTGAAAAAAAACAATCTTTAGGCAGCTATGCATCATGACGTATAAAATGTGTTTCGGATTATGGCTTCGAAGTTGAACTTCTTTTCTGTATGATCTTGACTGGAAGGGAATTCTAGCCTTGCCAGATAATGTTCTTTTGCTTACATTAGCCTGATTTGGATCCAGCCCCATCTGTGTGGAGGACAATAATCTTTTGCCAATTTGTTTCCATTCTTTTCAAATTTTTAAAGCATTACCTTCTAGGTTTGGACCAATTCTGCTCTGGGTTAGTATGATCTCCTTACTTCAATTTCCCTTATACTTTCAAAACTAGAAGCAGTATTTATACCTTGTGCTAAAACACTGTCTGGAACTGTCAAAAATTTCAGATTTACCTACAAGTAAGAAAACAAGAATTGCTGTTCATCAGAAATATTAGGAACTCAGTTTTGGTTTTAGGCTTTCCTTTCCTGTCTTTCACAAGCTTTCTTTTTGGCTTGATAAGGACAGAGATGTCTTGATTCCAGAGCTTTGGCCAGATGTGTGGTTTAGATAGGACTGTAGTCAGACAATCCTTCTCTACGGTTATGAGGCCATTTTTAAACTTTGTTTTAACCTTTCTCCCCTTCCCTTATTTGACGGTCAAGAACACTCAAGCCCTCTCAAAAGCCCACCACAAAGGGAACAAGAAAAATTAACAGTAAAGGACTGTGATGTAGCACACTAGTGAAAAGTAATTTAAAGACTGCATGAAATACTCATGCTCTGATATACTAAACCACCTTTATTCTGTTTTTCTTGTTCTTTGCACACCTTGGCAAATCATTATTCATAATACTTTGTTTGGTAATCATCATTGACAGACAAAATGGCTGTCTCAGCACCTTTCCACAACTAGCTTTTAGAATCTTTTTATAAGGTCCACTTGGTTTTTAAAATTCCATTAGCTTTCATCAAGCATTGCAAAGTTTACTGCTTGGAAACTTCACAGAAGGTATTTCAAATATGAAACTAAAGCAGTATTTTCACATCAAAGATGTAACTTTTACTAACCTCTCAGCAGTGTTATCAGAGAAACCAACCGGTGCTCCTGAAATAGCTGTTCTAGCTTATAATGCAAGTAATAGTCTGTGTACAGTTCCAATGTATTTTTGAAAAGAATTCTTCCTCCCATCAAGAGGTGATGCAGCCAGTCAGGAATGCGGAAAACTACCCTACCTGCAAAGTTACAGTAACACACATTTATAAGGTTCTCCTAATACCGATGATAAAGGAATCACTTATTCAAAAAGAGAGAAAGAAATTGCAAAGTAATAATATTTTGGTTTTGTTAGTGCAACGCTGGAGGGGACGGGACACACACACACCCCCCCCCCCAAAAAAAAAAGAATCGGTATTCTCCAGATTATCAAATATTTCCTTTAACTATTTTTATTAGTTCCCAGAGTGTACAAACAGCCTAGGCACATCTGAGAAGAGGGAAGGGACCTAGTCCCATAAGCTTTTACTCTGAGATGCAGAAAGGAGGAGATCTAACAAAACAACTGAGCAATAATAAAGGATAAATTATGATATTTTAGCACAGCAATGAAGTCTTTTAAAGAATGACTGTCTTCCTAGGTTGTATACTGTTAAGCTTGCAAGTACTGAATTATATACGAGTACTACAATAAAATTTTGTTTCTTACCAAAGAACTTCATATTTGGCAGGAAGTATAAGAATAATTACGAGAAATAATTTCTTACCAACATACATTAAGTAGTCATAGACTCCTTCTACAGTCATCATTTCCATGAAGTAGTTCTGGTTTTGTCGTCTTTCTGTATTCTCAGACCGGTTTGCATTATTCTTGAACAAATCATTGAAAAGCTAAAAACAGAAACATTGAGACTGAAAACATTGCATTCAAAGGCAAAAAGGATAACCACCAGTTCTTTGGTTGTGTTTTTTTTTTTGTTTGGTTGGGTTTTTTGGGTGTTTTTTTTTTTTTTTTTTGGTGTTTTTGTTTGTTTGTTTTTTTTATTTTTGTTTTTTGCGTTCTTTTTTTTTTTGTTTTGGTTTTGGGCGGGGGTGTGTGTGTTTGTTTTTTTATAATTAGAAGTAGCTTTTTTCCAGACCTTTCAAAGAACTGATCAGTTTTTGTTTTACCTTTTTTTTTTTAATTCTTCATTTGTGAGCCCTTTTGTTCCTGGTACCTTCATAGAATCACAAAATCATTAAGGTTGGAAAAGACCTTTAAGACCATCAAGTCCGATGATCAACCCAACACCACCATGCCCACTAAACCATGTCCTGAAGTGCCACATCTACACGTCTTTTGAATACTTCCAGTGATGGTGACTCCACCACCTCCCTGGGCAGCCTGTTCCAATGCCTGACCACTCCCTCAGTAAAGAGATTTTTCTTAATATCTAGTCTAAACCTCCTCTGGCACAACTTGAGGCCATTTCCTCTCGTCCCATCTTGACCTTATCCCATAAGTAGTCCCATACCACCTAGGCAGTATTCCTTCCCTTCCCCAAGTCAGTAGGCTTCAGCAGCTGGAAAGGAGGCATTCTCTGAATCCTGAGGCTCTCCACATTTGACAATACCTAGCAGTCACCATTAACAGTTTATTTTAAATTATCTTATCCCCGAAACTGTTGCTCTAAAGATAAAAAAGAATTTATACAAAATACTCTGTATTATGAAAAGAAAGTTCAAAAGTTTATGCCAAGCTTCTAAAAACAAATCCTAGAACTAGAAGCAAATGCAACATAATTATAGTGTTGCCTCATTTGACATGATTGCTACTGACACAGATTTTTCTGTATCACTCCCAAATTAAAAATAGTTCCAAGGAACAGGAAGTAATTTGCTTATATGTGGTTCACTTTCTGTAGAGCAATTCTCCCTGAAATAAATAAGGCCATAAAGCATCCAAATAACAACAGGCTCTGAATCATGCAAGTCTCTAAACAGAATGCTCTGCACTCTTAGGAAAAATTACATTAGGAAATCTGGCAAGACGCAGGTTTTGACTTGTACTTCTTTAAGCCCTCTCTTTTGTTAAGTGCTGAACTGCTGGCATTATCTTCACAAAGCTCACTCAAACTAAACATCACCAGGTTATTACATAAATTACATGAAAGAGCAAATGTGGTTAATACACTGGTGGATGACTGGTATCCAGGAAAGTAACAAACCTAAAAAGAACAGGTAATTATTCACACCTACTGTATGAAAGCATCCCTGGTATGTTGTTTAAAAAACCCTGTATAAACTGAAGTCTATATCCTCCTCAATATTGAAACTAGGACCCTGGGAAAGTCTTAGTTGACTCACTGTAACTTAAACAAGAGCCTCATTTATTTTTTAGATACACCCCACGACCTGACAGAGGCGATACATGCCAAGCCAACTCAAAGCAGCCCATTGTGCAATGTAGATACAGGTTCAGAGGAGTGTGCACTGGCCAAACTAAAGCATTAACAACAGTCCAGTAGGTGACATATAAATAAAAAAAATCAAACGTGAAGGCCATCTGAGGGCAAAGCTTTTTGACCTCCAAAAGTTATTTCAACTTCCACCCCAAACCAGCAGTATCTTTTGGATGTAGTACGTACCTTGGCACATGGATAATCTTGTTTTGCACCTTAAATATAATGGTTCCTTGATCATTGTCAAGCTTTGAAAGCTTAAACTCTTGCACATGGCATTTCAGAAAGCAACAGCAGATCAATGCATGCCAAAATTACTGAGCCAATGAGCAGTTTCTGTGAAGTATTCCAGTGTAAGTATGTATTCTACAGTCATTAGCAATGCACATCTGAAGGATGCAGCAATCATAACACAAAGTGGCATTACATCTCTATTTAGGTGTTTTGCACTTTCCAGGATTTTGGCTTAGAGGAATGCCAAGTGAAAAACATACAATTGGATATCTAATACAAAAGTTGAGATTATATTCACGATTCAGATAAGCACTTGATTTTGTTTTTAAGTGTTTCTGCACATGTATTTGAGATGTGATACAATGCTCACTGTTGTAATTAGACTAAAGAAAAGCAAGACGAACTCCAATGTTATCATTATTCATATGTTTAAACATTAACTGTGATTATGACCATGAAATATTCTTAAAAGGTTTTCAATGAGGAAATTCCACAGATAGGTACTGGTTAATAATGGCAGCTAAGCGCTGAAGCACATGAAAGATAAAAAGCCTGTATTAAGAAAGATACCAAAGTAATCCCTTGTACAATAGGTTATCTATTGTACCTTGATAGGAAAAGCTAGCAAAATAAGTACAAATGCTTACATAAGGTGCCTGATAGAAAAAAGAAAGTTACTCAATAGTGAGTGCATATGCAAATATACACCCATACATTCCAGCACAGGTGTGAAGTTTATAGAAGCAATACCACAATTATAAACAATATCTACAGCCAGAGGCATGAACCTCTCCACCATTTTTCCTGATCATTTGCAAAGTACAGATGACTATACCAAAATGGTAAGAACAAAGGATGTAAGTGTCTGAACCACATTAGTCAGCGTCTTCCTCCAAGTAACTATGCATAAACATACATTATACTGTTGGTGTTCCAAAAGCAGTTTTTATTGCTGTTGGCAGGTCATCAGAAGCCAGCAGAACAATGCTTTTATAGGCATATTTTGCAAAGTCTGCATCAGCTGAGAAGTCCTGACCTATTCTAGCAAGTCTGACAAAAGTACCTTCAGAAGATGGTAGAGCTGCTTAGACCTTCAGAATAGAAACATAGCTGGGAAAGCCAGAAATCCTGCTGGTGCCCCTACAAGGGGGAAGCAGTGTTTTTTGTTCACTTGTTTGTTTTAAGCAGGGAGATTGGTAACTCTTTCAGTCTAGTGGATCTGAAACAGGATAAAATGCAATTGCTACTGGCTGTACGGGGGTTGACTACCCATGTTCAGTATGCATTTTTAACTGTAAGTCTTTCCACCAATATTTAAAATATAGGCACACACCAGGAATATTCAAAAGGAAGCAGCAGGCAGAACATTTTTCAGAAAAAGTAGGTACATTTCTGATTGAACTCAAGCTTTCACCTGCCCTGACAGACTTTCAGGCATTTCTTATTCAGCCTGTTGATGAAGAGGTAGTCTGGGTGTACCCTGTTCACGGCAAGAGAGTTGACAGCACAAGCACTGGGGAACATGTATTGTACTCTCAGCAGCCTCCGACATGTTGATACTTGAATAAACAGGTCTGTGTCAGGCAAGGTATATGGGAACACTGTGGCAATACAAGCATCAGCTGGAGACAGACTCTAGCATTTACAAAAAAATTCTGTTTTGAAGAACTTTCTTGCTGTGAGGTAACATGCTCTTTTCAGAGGTGGGCACTCAGAAAGTGCCGAACTTCTGACTCTTCAGCTGCCTGGCAGATCTCCTCACTGACTCCATACAGGCAGCTCATCGTGCTAGCGATTTAGCATTCATCTCTATCACCAGCTTCTGTTGCGTAAGGGTGCCAGTCTACTGCACGGTGCTTCTATCTTCACAAAGATGTCACATAGCACAAGAGAAGTGAAACTGCAGAACTGAACAGCTGAAGTCTATGCCAGATGTATTTCTGGGGTAGGGAGGGGTGTTACCTCAATCTACCTTTGGTCTGGCCTTTGGGACTGAACACTCTTAATGCCTGCATTCCTAGACAGCATTTTCCAGCTTAGTTTCATCTGAAATAAATTCAGTTAATGAGTTCTAAGACAGCTACCTAGTATGAGAGAAAAAGCGATAAGCGGAGACAATCAGGAGATTTTCTTCCAAAAACCATCACTGACCTGAACTAAAGAGGGCTGGCAGATGAAACCAGTGTGGCTTACAAATCAAATCCAAGAAGCGACAAGATATAAATGGTGCAGTGTTGTGGCACATGGCACAAAGCTTTTCCCAAGTGTGGGCTGACTTGAGGAAGGGAAAACCATCTTCCAAAGAAGGCACAAGCACCCCGACAAATCAGCAAGAGGGATGAATTTCACAATGTGCATGGGAAGCCTCAGCAGAGACCCTAACACAGCACAACCTGGGATATCAGATTTCTAATTATTTGCTATCATGGGAATAAGTGTGTGCGCTCTGGCTAAGCTGATAGATGGGAAATCAGTGAGAAAGCAGTCAGCACGTGAATTCCTTATGCATACATGCCTCTGCTGGTCAAAATTGGTAGTATAGTTTGAGCACAAACAGATATTGACTATCTGATCATAGCACTGCCTCGCAGCATCCCCCAAAGCAAAGTGTCTTGAGCACCCACCATTACGTAACAACCATAGCTCTGCAGGAGATACACTGAAGTCTCAAACTTCCCATCCATTTGCAGCAAATTGCTCCCCAAAACAAAACAGATTTCTTTTGGGAAAGAAAAAAGAAAATTTAAAATACATGTAGAACCTATTACTTATTCATAAAACAGCTAACTAGAAAAAAGTTGCTTAGAAAACCAGTGAACTCACTCTCTCAATAGACAGTGAGAAGGACTGGACAGCTGGGGCTAGCCTGATCTTTTTTGGTCTCTACAAAGAAACTCTTATCTCACGTCAAAACAATCTCCTACAGGGTAATCAGGAGTTCTAGCAACAGCTTTGATATGAACTCTACAAACTTGCCTCCAATGGAGTGCATACTTGGGTGTACTTAGTCAATGGTGATAAGGAGGTTTCCCCCACAATACTGTTTCTGAAAATGGCATCAGAAAACAGAAGGCAGTAAAGATCTAAGTTTTATTCAAGGAAACTTCCGTATTCCAAAATGAAAGCCAAACTGCAGCCAGCTCTTTGCCTTCCTGGGATCACCATGGTTGAAAAGAATTGGAAAAACCTCATTTCACAGACTCAATTTCTGTACACATGTTCTTTTACAAGAATAACATACTGACACTTCAGAGTTTGCATTTTAACTGAGCAATCCTATATACATTTTTTTAACCTTGTAGAACCCAAAATGGTTTTGAACACCACTTTAAATTTTGATCCTTTATTAAAGTTTTTCAAGCAAACTACAGAAAGAACCCTGTCTTCATAGGAATACTTCAGAGTGCAAAGCTTATTGCTCAAATATTTTATTTAAGCATCTTAAATGTATTAAAACTACTAACTTCAGTAGTTCTCGACAGATCACAGTAAAAAATTAACTGATTGTTCACACTATGCTGTCAGCTGTTTTATAAAAAAAACATTTGAGTATTTATGCATGCATTGTTTCTAGCACAAGTGAAAAACTCCACATCCGATTTTTAAAACTGCATTTATAGTCCTCTGAATAGACAGCAACAACAAAATATCTTACAACAGCAAAATATCTTAACCTTGGAAATAGCGTTCAAGGTAAGAAAGGGCTTGAAATGAAGGCTACTCATTTTGTGTGTGTGTACGTGTAAGTTAACACTACAATTTGGCTGTAGTAATTCAGACTTCAGGTTTAGAAGATGAAATCTAAACAAATTCATAGGTTTAACTCCCATTGCACTTAAGTATAAAAGTTTTATAGCTGCAAATTCTGTAAGTGTCATAACGCTATAAAAAAGTCCATAGTGAGGGAAATCAAAAGGTCCACTTTAACAGCCCATCACCAACAAAAACCGGAAATGGATCCTGGGCTTCTAGCTCTTGCAAGAAGAGAATGGGCATAGACAGTACTTTTCACCAATACTCTTCCAGTCTCGAACTGTTTTCAGCTAAAGAAAAGTTCAAGAGCTGGATGACGTTTCTCTCTAGGTGTTCACCCTGAATATATTTCCTTTTCTGTGAATTTGTCCAGTCTTACCTTATAGTTGTTTAAACTTCTGGTATTCACAACATCTTTTGGCAAGGAGTTCCAAAAATCTATTAACCATTGCAAGAGATACCACTTTTTGTTTTGGACCTGGCTCCTACCACTTTCATTTAATACCTCTTAGTTTTTGCCCTACAAGAGAGAGGGGAAAAAATCCCCAATCTTTACCTCCTGCTCTCTCACGCTATGCGTTATTCTTTATCACAGATCTCCAATTTATCATTCTGCAAAATGAAGTGTCCCAGCTTACATAGTCCAGTTTCAACTCCACTTCCCAAAGCTAACGAGACAGCAGAACAGCACACAGTACTGAGTTTTCTCTTAGAACCTCTCACATGTCAAAGTGTATGCACACTTTAAATATTCTGTCCCAAATCACATCAACTCTGTAACACTGAGCTTGGGTGTCTGAAATCCTAGTCCAGAAACAATATTCTTATGTAAATTCCACAGATACATTAACACTCTAAAGCAATCCAAGACAGAAATATAAAGACCTTTTAAAGCCCCTGAAGCTAACAGAACTCTTTCAAGTAAGATTTACCTGTCTCTAGCCACAAACATGGGAAGATTAAGAAAGGAACTACCTTTTCCTATTGTCAAATAAAAAGTTATAATTGGAAGTGCTGGGCTTAGCTGTGGCAATGTTGGAGAGAGAAACTACAGTTAAGTTACATAGTTAACCTATTATGTATGCCAGATGTCCACAAACTGTATACTAATGTTTTAAAGGCAGATAAATAGGTATCAGCACCTTGACAATTTGGCTTGTAGCACATTTGTCAAACACTCAAGCTTGTCTCATTTCAAAAAGTAAGCTGCCTTATGGTATTAAAACATTCCCCATTTTACACCTTTGCTTTCCTCCTTCTCTCTGCACTTCTCAGGCTCTCTACTCTGTATTCTCATCTCCAAATATAGTAAGAATTTAAAAAAACCCCAAAAAAACAACAAAACAAAAAAAGCCCTCAACCAACAACCAACCCCCAAAAGTCATTGATTTGACTTTAACTCAAAAGTCATTCATTTGACATTCATTTTTGTCATTCAAAGATAGAAGAGGACAAATCTCTCTGCACTACTATTCTCTCATGCGAAACATATCTATTTTTTGTTTATTCTTTGCATTTTCAAAGTATGGTCAATTTTCCCCACTCCTCTAAAATGTAAAAGGAAGATGACTTACTGTACCTTCTTGTTGTTTTCAGAAGTGGGACTCAAAATGGTAAGTTCAGGCCTACTTGGTTTAGGCTTGGGAGATTCACAGGAGTTGATAAAATTCATGATGAATGGTTCCAAATGCTGACCTTTCTGAAATAAGATATGAGTAACCTGTCACTTGCATAATTATAGAAAAAAAATTTTAAAACTGAGTTTCCAAACAATTTTTTGACTAACCTGTAAGTTAGTAGCACATAAAATTAGTCATTGAAGTTAAAATGGTGGCAACCTGGAAGACTTACCTCCTTCATCAGCTTTCCTGGAACAGATTTTATAATTTTACCTAAAATTAGAAACAAACAAACAAAAACTTTGTTATCACTGCCTGATGTTAAAGGCATTTTGCTCTGCTACATTTTATGTACTCCTTGTCCAGTACTTAATTTAAAAATACAATGTTTTTTTAAATCTGTATTTTTTTTAATTTGGCACAAAAAGCTACAAAAATAAAGTCTTCCACATATCCATCTTATAACTTAGTGCTTGGTACTTTTTGAGAAAAGATACTTAAAATATGAAAAATATACAGATGATTATCTGAATACTTTTTTTAAAAAGCCAAGTACTCTAGATCTGCCTTTGTAATTTTTCTAGAAGCTCAAACATAAATAGCTATAGCACCGTAACAGCAGTACTGTAAAACACCAGCAAAGGCACAATTTTCTGTATTTAAGTTCTTCATCCTTCCTAAATACTTATCACAAAAACTGAGATTCTCCCTTCTCCCTGAAAAAATTCGCTAATCTGGAGAGATTCTAAAAGGATCCAGTCCTGAAAATATTGGTGAGTAAAGTTTTATAAATTGGACAGGCTACAACTGTGGTCTTAAAAATAATCTCTTCTGTCCTTTTAGGGTTATCAGGATACAGCATAGTAACTTTGAATGCTGAAAAATGAAGTGTCTAGGATTAGTTTTAAGCACTACTTTTACAGTATTTTTCTTATCTACATGTCATTAAATTTGGAACTTGCATTGGAAAGTATATATGATGATCAAATGATAATAATAAAATTGCTCATTCTCACAAAAAGCTCTACTGAGATGCCAAGATTTGTTAAATTATGTTTAGGAAAGTGAAGCATAGTCTCAGACATGAGATGCCTTATAGTAAACACCATAATTATATGCTTTTTTAAACAATGTACAGTTGGGTCTAGAGGGGAGGTCTGAAACAAAACCAAACCCTTTAACCAAAGGGAGGATCACCACCAAAATCTCACTCAACAACCTAGTAAGCACACTAAGAGAACAGCCACCCCAGCAGGTTCACACCATGACCAGGAGAAGCAGAAATGCAGAGGCACAGTTCAGACACAGCTTTCCTGGACCACACTGGTGCCAGAACCTCAGGTGCTACAATACACGAAGACAGAATGGCCATGAGGTTGGCCTTACCAGCCCAGGCCCACTAGCCTGAGACAGCTATATTGCAGCCAAGCTGTAAAGTCACACTGCAGTTTACCTTTTGGATTTATCATCAAACGTTACATTAGATGTCAAGAATTTCTCAACTTCCATTTGGCCTGCCTAATATCACACACACCACTGCTTCAAATTCTATTAAGTAGCTCATGTAAAAAGAGAACTTAAGACTAGGTAATACTAGAAATGTTAATTTATTGCAGTTTTCAGACTAAAATAAACAGGTTTTGATCAACTAACACCCAAAGGTAGTTTATATTAAGAAATTGTTTATACCATCACACCTGTAAACAATGAGTGACTTGTGCAGATTTCACTTGTGACAATACTGAAATCGGTTAGAGAAATCTTATCACCTTGCTTGCTGACATAAAGATTCAAAAGTGACTACATTTTCCATAATCTCAAAATGTCCTTTTTCTTCAAGGAAAAAGTATCAGCAGATCTTGCTTGCTGAGCCATAATTAAGGGCTGTGAAGAAGCAGAGTTCTTATTTCCCATCTCCATATCCTTACACATCCACCCATTACTACTACCATTCAGTCACCATATCCACAGTATTACTATTTGTCAGTATAAACAACTAGCATAGTACATACCAAGATTCACATCAGGCAACATTTTATCAAGAAATTGAGTCTCTCCTCCATTAGGGGACAGGAAGTCAGCTAAAAGCTGGCTGTTACTTAGTTCTGGATGTTGCAGAAGTTTCTTTCAGACAGAAGGAAAGAAAGAAGTATAAGTACTTTAAAACTAGTCTTTAAAAAAATCATTTCTCTCTAGCAAAAAAGGGATATTCAAAGAGCATTATATTACCATAGATATTTTCATTTGCAAAAGATTTCTCTCTTCAGTCACATGAAATTTTAACAAGTTTTATTTGCCCACTTCAATCCTTTCTATAACCCAAGTTACTTGGAAGCAAACAAAAATAATAGCAGGTATTCTCTTATTAATTTTATATTATTAGTTTTAGAATAGTGTCTGTTCCAAAAGTTTGTTTGATACCTGCAGATATTCCTGAAACTCCTCCCTCTTGGATTTTAAGAACTCGTAGTTCTTGGGGCCAATGATTCTCTTTGAGGGAAGCTGAGCATCAGGAAATGTACCTAATAAAGATAAAGGAGATTAAATTATTCTTGTAACGCAGCAAACATTGTTTTTTATTATTTTGAATTTCAGCTCAGTACTGAATGATAATCACAGCAGTGGGAAAGTGGCTTTCCAGATGGAGAACATACCGTGAAATTCCGTTAGCTTCGACTCAAGCACATAAAATTCAAGATACCGCCTGTAAACAGACCAGTGTTCAGGTTCGTGTCCAACTAGGGGGAAAAAAACCCAAACCAACATAAAAAATAAATCATGTTTTATGTCACTTGAGAGATGAATTAAGCAACAGCAAATGTATGTTGGATTATTATAGGAAAAACCTCAATGGTACTAGCCCCCCCATATTGCCGTAACATAAAAAAACCCCAGCCAGGTAATTCAAGTGTTAAATTAAAATGCATACCTGGTAGACAGACATAGCACTAGCATGGAAATTATCATCTCTTTTAGGGGATCCCTAAAATCTGAACAATGGAGCACTGCATAACTTCAAAATTTATCACTTATTTATTACTACATTAGATCTATTTTCAAACTTTTAACCAAACGATTTACAGAAATACTACTTGTTGAATACTGTTGAATACATTCTTCCTCCTGGACGATATCACTAAACAACTCTCAAACACTTCCTGCTTACTGTGGAAGTATTAGTTTCACTAACAAACATCCCAGGATTCACTAACTATGCACCCCAGGATGATGCTATTTTCCCCACTCAATATGGATGTACTAGATGTATCTAGATACTGATAAACTATCAGCAAGCCAGAATGGTTTCTAATAAGCAACATGTTTTCATTTCCAAAGAACTATATCTTAAGGTTACATGAAAAGTTATTTATTGTTCATTATTCCAAAGTTTCTTCCAAAGAGTGGGTGAAAGAAAAAATATGCCAAGTGTTTATTAATATGAATCATAGGATCAATTTTTTTGGAAAGAGAAAATCTCAAACTTTAGCATGAAGTCTAAATGGAACTGACTCATGCTGAGGAGTCAGTTCTTGACTTGCAAATACTAAACAATGACAAACCATGTTTGTCATTTAGCAAACAAACATGTTTCCTCAGAATTTTCAAGTCATTATTTCAAAATCCGAAGAACATGTATACAAAATACACTGCAACAGCCATCAGAATACAGCACACTAGAATATTTTGAGTTCATTTTAAATGACATTTTATTTATCCACAACATGGCATACCTGCCCTTCTATCATTTCTCTCTACATCAATGCAGAACACAGGAATTCTCTCCTTTCTGTCTTTTCTTTCCAAGGAAGGATCGTCAAAAAAATCTACATATGGGATGCTAATTTTCCATGCAGCAAGGTTGCGGGGTGTATTTGGGGTACTAACAGCCTCCTCAGGAGAATCATCCTCCATCACCATAACGCCTTCTTCAATCTGTAAAGATTCAAACATCAGAATCTACAGTTTTCTCTTAATTGGTTCAGTCTACCTTTGCAAAACTTACGTATGATAACGAAACACAAATTGAGTCTTTAAGTATGTGTCACTAAGTAATAAAAGAAGAAAAAACCCATTTCATTAATGGAGTTTTCATGTAGATGAATTTCGGTTTTTAGACCCACTGCAAATTAATTTGAAGTTAGCAACTTTTAGTGAGATCTGAAAGTTTTTATAGCGCTATCAAGTTCCATATCTGATACTTCAGGGAGAAAACAAAAGCGAGAGGGGAAGAGAGAGAGGGAATAGAAGTACTAAAGGAGGCAGCCGGAACAAAGCCTCAGACACAGCCTGAATCCTACAGGAACTGCGTCCAGCAGATTTAGCAGCACTGAATTTTTCAGCATACTAGGACCCAAACCGAAGATTTGAGCTTACTAGGTCAGTCCAAGAAGCTATCAAAACACAAGAAGAGACAGAAGCCAACAGTGCACCAAGCCAGCAGGTGTTCCAGTCCCACAGCCGAGTGCAAAGGAGTACATTGTGGTCACATGAATCTGACTTGCTCCCCAAGGTGCAACACAGCCACAACTGGGATTGAGTTATTCCCGCAGCTCTTTTTAAGCAACGCCATCGTAGGCGTTAACTGCATTCCCCATCAGCTCCAGTTTCAGCATCAGACTCCCAGAAACAGATGCACCAGGGAGCAGCATGGAGCTAATCCTTGCTGGCTGTGTGTAAGGCAGGTCCAGCGCACCGAGTTCATAAACTCAGACTCCACACCATAAAATATAATGCTGATTTTTCCGTAGGCAAGTAGACCTTAGAAGTGGTGACACATGAAGACTGAAGAAATCCTTTTGAACTTGAAGTCCCAGCACCCCACCGACATTTACTTTACGCTCCTGACACTGCTCATCACAGGCAAGCTGAGCTGCCCACAGGTAACGAGCCACCCAAGTACCACACAGCACACTGAATTCTCTGGTCCCTGGCAATGACAAAGGAAGTGCTACAAATCTTTTAGGACCACAAAAAACAGAAAGATATCTTAAGTATCTAAACTGAAAAATCCAAGCTTCAACAGCTACTTTTGGAAAGCTATTTATTTCTCCAAAGAATGCTTAACCCGATGCTAATCTTCACCACACAAAAAAGAATAATAATAAAAAAATTTAACCCAAAGGAATGATAATTATTTTTGCAAATGCAGAGACAGAGCCTGCAAGAAAGAAGGGTAGGGTTGGCCTTAGACTTCAGTGGGTGACAAAAATAAAGCAGAATGGAGAAGCTGTGTGGAGAATAGCCTTTGCTAAAGATGCACTGGGGAAGAAAGTTCTTGTATGTTCACAACCATAGGCAAGCAGGTGAAAAAAAAAAAGAAAGAGTAGTCCTATTTCCTTATAAAACTCAAATTGTTTGAATCAAATTAGATTTAAGCCTCCTGCAAGGGCTTCTAAAACACTGCAGCCTGGCAGGGAAGCAGGCACTGCTTGACAAGGAGCAATGCCCAAGCCCATCGTCCTGCCTCCAGCCTGTGCCAGCCGCAGCGGCAGTCAGCACCTTGCTTTTCCCACCACAATTTACAGAGCTATTAATTATGTTGAGATAGCTTAGAGTTAAGTGACAATTCAAAATTACATTATTTTAGTAAGTCTCACATAGAGACTTGAGAGTACCACCATTTGTTAAAGTTAAAATAGGAGATTTTGACATACAAATTTACAACATGTGAAACTGCAGCAAACTGGAAAGTACAAATCCCATTTTCAAGTCCTTTTCCCTTAGCTTCATAATTTAAAGCCAAATTCCCCTCAAAGACCCAGCCAAGGTGGCTTCACAAACTGCCTGTATTGGGATAATCTAATTAATGCATCAACACAGCAACCCTGAAATAATTTTGGCTGTGTCTGCACTATAATATTCACATTGAGAAGAGCAACGAAGCTGGTGAGGGGTCTGGAGCACAAGTCTGATGAGGAGCGGTTGCGGGAACTGGGGTCGTTTAGTCTGGAGAAGAGGAGGCTGAGGGGAGACCTTATCGCTCTCTCCAACTACCTGAAAGGAGGCTGTATGGGCTCTTCTCCCAAGTAACTAGCGATAGGACAAGAGGAAATGGCCTCAAGTTGTGCCAGGGGAGGTTTAGCTTGGGTATTAGGAAAAATTTCTTTACTGAAAGAGCAGTCAGGCATTGGAACAGGCTGCCCAGGGAGGTGGTGGCGTCACAATCTCTGGAGGTGTTCAAAAAAGTCTAGACATGGCACTTTGGAACATAGTTTAGTGGGCATAGTGGTGTCAGGTTGATGGTTGGACTTGATGATCTTAGAGGTCTTTTCCAACCTTAATGATTCTATTCTATGACAATTGCAGTGGAAGCATAAATGGTTCAACACACATGAGCAAATTTTTCTCAATTTTGGTTTGCCTTTGCATAGTACTGAAACGATCCTTAAAATGGTTACAGTGTGGACCGTTGTCTTCCAAAACAGATCTCTGTAGATCCACTAACTGAATCTCTTCTTTTCAAACCACCTTTTTGCTTCCGCTTACCTGATTTATTTGATAAAAAGATAAACTGTGCCAGGCAAAGAGCAGTATCAGTTACTGCTACACAGAGACCAGGCTCAACAAAGGCAGGTCACAATTTGAGAGCTAAATCACAGGCTGTGCTCTTTCACAAAGCAAATGAAAATAACCCCATACTGGAATGAACAATTAGCACTCACAAACTGCAGGATGGACATCCATCGAAGAATGGAATAAATAGGACAGATGCCCTCCGAACCACAACAACAGGGTTGTCAGGTAGCTTTACATCTACAAAACCTTCTGTATGAGGTCTTACTCTCATTTTTCCCCTTCCCCAGGCTTTATGTGGTTGTCACCACTGGGTAGAAACAGCAGAACATCGTTTCAGGATAGCAACTCTAAGTCAACAACAGCTCAGTTTCTGCAGCGGGGCCAGTATGAGCTGGGTGCAATCTGCACTCACTCCCTCACCCTCTGAGGGCTGAGCTACCAACTGCTGAAATTAACAGTTTATAATCTATCCTGACTAAATGTGTATATTTGCATTACCACTAAATATACAAGCTCCACCAGGGCCTCCTTGCAAAAATGCAAGACCATTCTAGAAACACTCAGACTTACTTGATTCTGTAGTTTTTGACTAAACTAAATGCTTAGGCAACAGACTTGATCAAAACACAACTCTTGCCAAGTTTGCTGATTCTTTCTTCCTTTAATTTACCACTGCTTGCAGGTCTCATCTCCCACCATCTATCCTATCGGCTGATACAGTGATTAAGCTCCCAGTAACTGCACGAAGTCAGCAGAAGGGCTTAGAGCAGGTAGAGGTCAGCTGTTTTTGAACTGCTCATAACCTCCTGGTCTGCCTTCCTCACTCAGCCCTTCCCAGGTTGTATTGGATCATCAGCAAAGTTCACACGCTCCTAACCTCTTAGTAAGGATTAGGCTCTATATTGTCTGTGTCTCTTGCCAAATTCATCAACTTCTCACAAGTCACTTCTTGTGCTCTGGCACAAAAACATTTTCCTTCCCCGAGCTCCACAGCTTCAACTATACTTCAACCAATTCCTTTACCACAGGGGAATTATACTTCCACACCCTTTGGCTAGCAGAATCTATGACAGCAATGCTGCGAAATTAACCCATTTTCATTAGAATCTCACCTCAAAAAGAGAGATGTTACAACAAGAACTTAACTGCCCAAGAAATCACTTGCAACAGTTCTGCCTCCTTAAAGACATGACTTACATGAAGATTTTGTCTGTACAGAAAATTGCCTTTTTTTCCTCCTCTTAAGGAAAACCACCAAACAACCTTATCTAGAGTTTGAAGTTGCTGAGTCCTTCCCATCCTCTTCTGAAAGCAATTCTGAACAAGGTGAATAATATAAAACTCATATTTACACTTTTATCTTCAGGCTGTGGAAAATAAGCTGACAGTTTATCAAGGTGATAAATGCTTAAGTGTTTTGTTTGTTAGGAACAGGTACAAAACATTGAACCGACAGACACACTGTAAAAAATACATGACTACCCATAGCTTCTGACCAATTGCCCCCCTCATCCCCTTTTAAAATTTTCCATTTGTCCCTCAACTGTGCTTCAGATACCAATGTCCCATGCAATAATTCTACCATTGACTCTATTCATTGCCGTTTAGCATGAAAGAAAAATGTTAGTTGATAGAGACACCCAGAACAAATGAGAAAAGACTATTGCCTCATGATCTTTAGAGAAAATGCTGCACCACAGACCCACTGGACAGCAATTTCTCCACTCCTTTACCTATGGTTTTAAGGTCTTGTGGCAAGCTTCAGATGAAAAGCCATGGATGCAATCCTATGCATATCTTATTATCAAGAATTATAAAATGACATGGCAAGTTTTTAGAGAAAAATTCATTGCTTACAAAAATGTCTGACACTGCTACTTTTAGTATTTCTCTGTACTAAAGCAACAAGCTCAGTAGCACACAAATTGGGGACATGGCCTTGGCTTGTGCACCAATGCAGAGAAAACAAGGCAACTTAATGAGAAGCCAGCACACAGAAATCCCGCAGTGAAGTAAGACAGCAGCAAAGGCAGAAACCTAACATTTTCAAATAAGGAAGAAAAAATAAAATGCAACAACAAAGACTTCAAGACATATTTAAAGTTTCTACTCACAAAGTCATCTTCTCCATCATTTAAGTTATAGTTAGGCAACATAGCCCCTTCCATTGCAGAACTCTTGAATACACCTTTTATTTTGTTGCCTATTCTGCTGATTCCAAATGATTCTCCTCTCTTCTGTGTGGTCCTAGGATGACAGAAGCCACAGTTCACAACAAGGCATATTATTACACAACAGCTCAATAGGCCATTGCACATCATTTGCAGATAAGAGAAACAACTCTATAAACAAGTAGCCAATATATTTACAATTCCACTTAAACGAAAATTAATGGCAAATTTGTTCTCTGATCGATGAGCAAAATTTTTTGATTACACTTTTAAAAGATATGGGATTCCCATACATTTTACCATGAGCAAACATTAGCAGTCTTATAATAGTATCCCAGTAATGCAGGACATAGAAAAAACAATTAGATATGAAAACAATTTTGTTTTGACAGCAGAAACTGTTGTATTGCTACAGGCATGCACACCAAGAAGGTCACTAACTCTGTCCTTTTCCATGTACTCGTATTTAAATATTTATCCACTCTTGCCAAGTACTGTAAATGCTGTAGTTAGCTGCATTTTTAAAAATTTTTTTTTACATAAACATCCTAGAATTTTACAATCATGTATGGTTCAAGATAGGTCTCAACTTTTAAGCACTAGGGACAGACAAAAGGAATGTGCAAGAAGCAAGACTGAGCATGAGAGAAAACAGATGCAACTGAAGAATCCTGGCTTGAAGAGCCAGTCTGACTGAAAGATGAAGACTTTTTAAAATCTTGACACTTATGACAAAGCATCCAAAAAGCGACAAGGTGCAGAAAAAGAAAGATAATTTGGCAGAAAGCGCACTCTTTACTGAGAGAACAGATTTTACAGGATTCTTATGCCCTTACACAAGACCTGACACTGAAGATTTTTTATGTAGAAATACTAGTAATTCTGGAAAGAAAAATATTTCTGTTGAATAGGGAATCAGCCTGAGGTTACTTGTGTTGATTCAATAAATACAGTTGATAGGCGAGTTAAAATACAGTGGACTACAGAATCAAAGATTCGAAAGAACTTTATAGATTACTGAGATTAAAAACACAATTAGTACTTTAGAGGACCAAGAAGTATCCTGTGGGGTTTTTTTTCATTTAAAACAAAAAATTAACTACTGAACAGCAGTACCAACAGAACAGCAGAGACCAGCAGGTAAAATATCTTCATCGCCCATAAGATTGTGTTGACAACATCAGCTGCTGACTCAAAACATACATGTGCGTGTTACTAACAATCTTCCTGTTTATAATTTCACCCAGACTCTGTACATGACTAAAATTGCATAAATAATCCACTGTTTTTCCAAATCTATTGCTTTCTCTATCTCTTATTATTATCAGCTCCAAAGCAAACAGGCACCATCTATCTTTCTTACCTCTGCTAACCAAAGAAAGTTGCTTGGCTGTTTGCAGTCTAAATCCATGTTTGAAGAATTTTAGTCTATTTTTAAATAACTACTTCTACATGTTATTGTGTTGAACTGAACTTTTTCACATTGAGGACCTACCTGACCCTCGTTCAAGAGCTTAAACACTGGGCTAGCAAAATACAAACCTTATTCAGGCAAAACTAGACAGCTTTTCTCGAACGGTAATACTTCAGACCTCTGGCTTGACTCTTAAAGTTTTCATCATTCTTGTGAAAACTTGTACAGTTCTCAAGATTTTGAGCAAAAACATTAATTTGCACAAGCTTAAAGATTTGGTAAGAGTACTCGAGGCTCAGATCAGTTGTTCCCTGCACTGATGATGCTCCAACTGAAGGCAGAATACAGCTTTGCCTGTAACTGCAGTACTGAGCTGTATGGGGCCAGGACTCGACTCGACAGCTGGGAACCATCCCTTCCTGCCCTAATGCTGAGCCCAAAGGTCATGCCTAATGAGTACAGAGCAATCACTAAACTGGAACAGGTATAAAGTAACAAACTAGGATGGGATTCTCTTCACAGGATGAGACACAAATTCAGAGCACAAACTGGTGAATACAAGGGTACACAGAGACATGGGTGGGTAACATATGGAGAAAACATAGGACTGGTCTAGAAAAAAATCCTTGAGCAAGGACAAACTAGATTAGATGAGCATGGAAAAAAATCTGGGGATGTTAGCAGAGATGGACAGACAACAGGATGATCAAAATTTTGAAGAAGCTGAGCAAGAAAAAAATACAAAAAAACACAGGTATCAGGATGAAAATCTAATAGATTCACTGGCTAAGTAGAAATAGGAAAAAAATTGAGGCTAGGTGGAAGGGAAGAGATGGGACTAGGATATGGTCAAGTTCAAGGCATAAGGCAAGGAAAGAGGAAAGGAGCTGGTCAGTTTAGAGACCAAGTCTTTGAAGACATATCAACTCTGCTACTGTCAACGAATATATATACAAAACTCATTGGGAAAAGTATCCTGCTCCCTCTAGTGCTGATCCACATAACAGCACTATTAGACTGTCATTCTATAGTTGCTTTCTTGGCAGGGCCCTGAGTGGAGAGTCTACAGGTTCCAACATTCCTGATGAATGATGTGATGACAAGAGGTTGGAATACATTTTACTTTTTTCTTTTTTTTAAACACTCCAGAAGTCACACATGCGTAATAAAAAAATAATAATTTTTGTTCACTCTACAGCTGGAAACTGCAGGCCAAAGATTGCATTAGTGCCACTGTGCACTGTGGCATTTTTTAGTCATGGATGGTTGCAAAATAATTTTCCTACAGAATCCCTGCCTCATTCAGCGTACTGAACAGATCTTCGCAAGCGATCAGCCAGGGGTATGCGGCTGAAGAATGCTGTTGTGAACCTCTGCAGGTCAAGTACCAGACAAGTTGCATGTATAGACAAAGATATTTACATGCATGTGAAGTCAGAGTACCGTTTTCTTTTGGCTGACTAAAACCCCTACACCCAACTGGGGGAAATGCTGAGCTCACAGAACTGCACTTAAATACACTTATAACTCAAGTAGTCCTCATTGTTCAACAATCTAGCAAGTTATAACTCAATACACTGAACTGGCACATAAAAGATAAAAAGTGTCTATATACCTTTATTCCTAACCTGTAAAATGAAGTTGATAGATTTCCCTGAAGACTCAAGAATGGTATCAGTAATATATGCAATACTGATAAATTCTAAGGAAAAGTCCATAACAAAAAAATTGTTTTCTGAATTTGGATAGCAACTATTTAAAGAGGCACAAATAATGAGAAAACAAACCACTGAACAGCTGTTAAGGCATTAATGAGTGACCACAGACTACCTAGAGCACATTATAAGAAACAGCATATGCTGTAATCAAACCTATAACAGTCACAAGAAAAGCTGCAGAGAGAACTATTTTGGGGAATTGATGGGTTTGAGTGCTTGATAATATTCACAAAATGGTTATATTTGCACACAATGTTAGGCAATGATCATCCTGGACACAGCTGTGCAAGATAAAACAAGCAGTCAAGTAGATAAAACCTCAAACAGAATCTGGAAATGTGACATGGAGTAAAGGAAATTTTGGAACAGCTAGCAATCACACGCCAAAAAAAAAGCTTCAAGTTATGCAAATATATTTAAAAACTAATAACAGCAGACAAATCAATAACAGCAGACAATATTAATATATTGCAAGCTTGTGAAATTAGTAATTAAGCAATTTTTAAACACTTGTGAAGAGGACATGGGGAGTAAAGCTTATTGTGGGGAGAAATGCAGTTTAGTCCAGAGGAGACATTCGCATGGTTTTTTGCAAATAAAATGGACAGTTAATTGCTGTTTTAAAGGTTGTGTGATGCAGTCATGATAGACACAGCAGAACTAACACACAACATTTATTGAGTGTTAGATAGACTTACCGGAAGTCATCCAAACTCAGGCTACTTCTGCAACAACAGGCACATAAATTACCTCAGAGCCCAGGAGAAAATAATGTTAAAAGGAAAAATAAACCCCAAATTTGGCAGACCTATCCCAACAAAACTGAATAGGCTTTGACCATCACCACAGATCAATAAGAAACATGGTACAAAGAAGAGTTCCTGACTTAAAGTCCTAACAAAGTGAAATGTGAATGTTACCCGCACATTTCATCACCGCAATCTTGGCCTTTGAATTTAAAACCTCACTTATTAAAACTTTCAGGTCTTCACTGACATTCAGCACAAGTGGCTAACAATTTATAGAGAGCAACTTTAATTCTTAAAGTCACTTGTAGTGCCAAACAAGCAGCTAACTTTTTTTTTTTTAATAACCTATGTTCAGAAGTCATGCATGAATCTGGTTAATTTAGACAATTTAGACTTATTTTATGTAATAACACCACTCCCTGCCCCCATGTTTTAGATATAGTAAAAACCACTATTAAAATATCTTTTTGTAAATTTTTTTTTTTCATAATTTTAAGAACTGTCCTGTATTTTTTACATTCTACATAACCTTGTACATGGAACCAGTGCCTCAGCCTTCAACTCAGTAATTCCAACAGAGATGTTTAAATGGATTAACCATAAACACAATCACTGCACACATGATCTTAATTCACTGGAGCTATGGAATTCTGGACTGATGCGGGATTAAAATATTCAAATTTTAGATTTTGTTTTACAAGGGGAACTGATTCTAAGGCATCTTACACTGTCTTTAGTAGTGTTAACTGTGAAACTGGAAACATAACCTAAGTTGGAACTGATGGTGACAAACAATTGCATTGCACACACTGTTTACAGACTTAATTCTGTGGGGTTTACTCTTAAACACTCCCCAAAATCGTTAATATTTTTTCTACTTGGTCCCTTATTTGAAAAATGTTTTAATTTTATTGCTATCCCAATGATGAGAAATCAGGATATGTCTATTTCTATATGTGGCCATGGTGTGTAGAAAATCAAGGCAGATATACAGCTGTCAAGAAACCCGAGAGTTTATTTCACATAATGGCTTTTCTTTTTTTGTTAGACTTCTAACACAGAATACCTTTAAGTAACATAGTAATGTATTATAAACACATACATGAGAGAGGGAAAGGGAATTCTTGTCTTCTCTTCCACAGCCCCAAAATTAAGTGGCCAGAATTGGAACTTAAAACACCAGTTTTTCCACTGTCCACACACAGTAAACATAGGGGGAAATTACCAGTTACAGAGTTAAACTGTTGACAATCACAGCTAGTTATGAAGTTATCAGAATATCCTCCTTGTGACCTCCTTACACTCCAGAAATACTTGGGACTTCTAATCTATTACCTTAGCAGTTTTCATAGCACATTATTTGCCCTATCTGTACACAAAAAGCTATGATTATTTGGTACAGTTCAAAGAAGTGATTCAAACCAGAAATTACACTCTGATAGTCACTTCTTCCCACTTTCCCACTTGTATTTTCTAGAAACTGGTCTATAATTTTCTTGTCTTACAACAAGCGAAATCTTTCAACACATTCCCCACATGTACATTCCACTGAGATTTCACATCTACTACTCGCTCTGACTTTTTAAACAGCAGTATCTATGCAGTACACACAATACCCCTAGCAAAGCATTAAAGATACTGAGAACAAAACTCATCTCTCTGCATACAATTTCTCCTAACTGGAACTCATGCTAGAATAGGGAAGAGAAGGCAGGATAAGGTATGTGCATATGGATAACATATGGAATAATTTCATCAGTAACTTTTTTTCTGGGTTTTTTTTTGGTTGGTTCCCCCCTGCCTCACCCACCTTTGCAGTGATTGTCTGCACCGGATTCTGCAGAGGAAAACTCCAACAGGCAAACTACTTTCAGATAGGACCTCAGTTTCATGGAAATAATCGCTGAGGCACCACTTCAAGAACATACAGTATGTCATATAATAAACCTCACATATACTCAGAGCATTCAAATTGTTCTAAAATGTAAACCAGATATATTTTCAGTAATGCTATGGATGCTGTTTGAACTCCAGGGAAACATGTTATAACAGTCCCCAAACAAAATTTGCTTATTTTGTAGCCAGAGACATACTTCAAAAAATCCAGGTAGAAACTGCCTATAATTTCACCCTTTCTGTTTTGGCAAGCAAAGCACCAAGGAGGTGACTTAAATGTTTTCATACTTTAACTAGATTCAAGAAGTGTTTGACAGGATACTTTCAACCCTTGACAGGAGTAATTTTGGGAAAGATAGCAGAAGGCAGATTTAAAGGTCTGGATAAAATCCCGTTAGCCATCTTCAACAGAAGCTGGAGAATGTTTTAAGGTCACCATTCCTAGCTGAGTATCACATAGGGGAGAAATGCAGTTTGGTCTAGCTGCCTTCCATGCCTCTTCGCTAAGAAACAGAACCTTGTTAGCACCAGCCTGAGAAAGCACTACACCAAAACTGGATCTACAAGAACTATAAAGACTACATGATAGAAGTCACCAATGGAGATATATTAAAGAGAACAATTATGTATTTCTGAAGAACGTTATAGCAGGGGAGAAAGGGATCTCACAATAATACACCTCACAGTATGCTGCAAATCAAGAGGGCTGCTGCTAAGTGCATCTCTAATGAAAGCAGAAAAAGTTAAATTGCTGTTAGCCCTCTGGAAGAGTAATAAGATGATCGTCTACAGTACCGTGGATCTTATTTCATACCAAGAAAGGAAGCCTATCCAAATTAAAAATGAAGTTTTCCTTCTTTTGGTTAGACCGTAAGAGCAATTCAGTTGGGCTAGTCTGTGACTGAGCCATCTAGGATAAAATGAAAGACAAAAAAATGACGAGACCTCAAGCTTACTCAATCCAACTCCACAGTGGAAGATTACCCATCCATACTGCAGGAGATGCTCTTCTCCTTTTCCACAGGCCCTAAGGAGTCGGAAGGTGGTCTCTAAGTATATAGCCCAAACCCAGAACAAGGCATCAGACACTACATTTCTGCAATGAACGGCAAGAGTTGGGGGACAGAAAACACATTCAACCTAGGAGAAAACGGCAAATCCTCCCTGTCACAAGACGAGATTCCCATTGCATGACCAGCTTGGTTAGACACAGGGTACACTGTACCTATCCCTGTAAGACCTGAAATCCAACAAGACCCAGCTTTGCACCAACAAAATGGTATTCATACATACAGTCCATTAAATCATCACTTCATTTCCATGTTATCTTATTCTAACTGTGCATTTATTTCTCCCTTCTCAAATATTGAGGTCTAAGTCACATTTCAAATTCTTTAATGTGAAACACTTCGAAGAGACATCTTCTATAATATTACTTGCTCCTTCAGTATGTAATTTGTCCATAAAAAAAAGTTGAGCTAAAAATTTAGTAAAATTAATATCAGGCAGTGGCAAAATTCCTACAGTTTAATATTTTGACGCTTTTAACTAAAAACCAAAGAAAAACACGTAAAGATTCTACCATATGTACCTGTTAAACTTTGAATTGCGTGTTGGTGACTCTGCTCCTCTTAAAAGGTGTCTGAAGTACTATAAAAGACAAATAAGGCATCAGAGAAAACACTGGACTAACTGTGGTGAAGGGCTACTATCAACAACATTGCAGAATTCATGAAACAAGAACAGATGTAAAAGGCAAAATGACCATTATCCAGCAGTTAGAATATTCATCTGGAAGAAGGACAGACCAAATTTGCAATACATGTTCCCAGGGCTACCTACTTTACTTGACATAGTCTTGGGATTAAAAAACAAAAACCAAAACAGAAATAAAACTAAAATTAAGCACCAACATCCATGTCTTCTCTTTGTTAAAAAACCCCAAGCTTTTGAACCATTATAGCTATTAAGGGAAAGATGACCATCAGTACCATTTTTGAGAAATACACTTTATTAAGAATAATGCCAAGTAAGTGAAGTACCCATTCCCAGAAGACTTCAAAATATTCTGCCTCAAATAAATGCAAGACGCTTAACATGCAACCTGACTTACACACACAAACTCTAAGAGGGCCAAGAATTCAGACTCACTCCAGCATTTAAAGTGTTTCCTGTGAGAAGGCTTTAGGCAGCTGTCAGCTCAGTGTGAGGATTTTTTTTTTAAACTTGCATTCAGAACACAGTCATAGAACAATCTTAAATGCCTAGTAAATTGCTTTGAATGACCTTCCTGAAAACATACACCTGACTTAGCTGCTGGAACACATAGTGTTGAAGGTATCTGAATACAACCTTTGTACCTTTTTTTAAGTATCGTTATATTTTAAAAAGTAAAAAAAGAGATTCTTAATAGTGTTATCTGTCTATCATGCAGATTACTTTTGCACCAGATTTGCAGTCATGAAAGAAGGGCTGGAGAGGATTTTGTAATAACAGTGATATTTTTTTATGTTGTGTTGAACTACAATAAATTAAAATTTTCTTACTGAGACTGGTCTCAGCTCTGGCATGCTAACTCAAGTGGAGAATGAAGACATATTTTTCAGTTCCACATGCACATGACTTAAGTAGGGTATCCTAAAAAAATACAGTCTTGCTTTAAGACTACTCTTCAAATCTTTCATACATACCTCATCACTATGGCAGAACATAGGAGTAAAAACGTTCTCAAGTAGGGAA
>NW_010519852.1:58607-83086 GCF_000687285.1 Phaethon lepturus
GCTCATAAGCTTCAAAAAGACACCTCATAGTTTGAAGTTTCACAACATCCATATATGGACCTTCAGCAACTATAAAAAAATATAAATATAGGCATAACAAGTTTGGGTTTTTTCCCTGGTCTGAGTTTGTGATTATTTTGCAAGTAACTGCAAGTCTGACAAATAAAAAATAGAAATAAACTGACAAAACAAGGCTTAAGCACAATACAGCAAGGAGGTAACAATCTTTAAAACAATGACAAAAGTAAAGATTGATCATGCTTAGATGAGTTAGTCTTCACTTTATTACAGAATGCTGTTTAAATTCCAGTGGAAATTATTCCTTTAAAATTCAAACTTACTTCTTTGAATCTCTTCCACAATAAAAGGGTCAAATCTAATTTTGTCAATGCTTTCATCCAAACAGTAAGTTTTGTAAATTTTCTGGACTTCCTCATGAAGAGACACCTTTTCAGTATCTGATAGTTCTGGTCGTAAAATTCGGTCATTGAATTCCTCTGAGAAGTAAAGGAAAGAAAATGCATTTTTGATCAACTCAGCAAACAAACACGAACTTGAAGCAACCTATAACATCAAGTAATTTTCCAGCAGATATAGTAATTCATAAAACTTAAAATGAATAGAAATAGAAGATCTCAAAATATCAGGTAGTAAGGTTGCTGCCTTTGTATTAACTATAATTCAGATTTGTTTATAGAATTATTACTAAAAATATTGCAATTACCACTAATTATTCCTTATCACAGTAAAGATAAATCCATGAAGTTCCTCCTGGCAGAAGGAGGATATTTTTTCTTCCTAAATTACCAAACTGTCAATGGTAGTTTTCCTTTATCATGATTTCCAATTCATGCTGAACACACACAGAGCCCCGACAGTCCTTTATACTAGCCATGTACCTATTCTGCTGCTATTTCATTCCTAAGACCCAACCCATCATAGTATTTTCAATATCTTTAATATCAGACTAACTTGAGAATTAATTTCCCCATACAAAATAAAATTCTATTCAGCACAATTATTGTGCAATCCTACTTCATTTATTGTCTCATCCTGTTAATAGCATGACTACTGGCCAGAAAGAAGGAAAAATAAGGTAGCGTTTGATTCATTTTTTAAATAGACAAAAACAAACTTCTTTAGAGGGAATCTACCAAGACCCTTCTGGGTTTTGGGGTTTATTTTTTTCAGTAAGTGCTTCCCATCCAAAAAATTTCTATCAAGTAAAGAACCAAGTAGACAGTTTGGGATAGCATAACTTGAGACACCTAAATCTCAATCTTTGTTTTATAAGCAGACTTGCCACCTATGAGAATGCAAGAGAAGTTTAGAAGGAAGAAAATGCTAAGGTTTACCCAGAAAAAATGCCGATCATGGGCAATAGCCACAGTTTGAGTAACCTTCCTCCTAGAGGAAGGCTCTAGAGAACTCTAGAAGGGTCAGCTTAGAACCTTCTGCAGGTATCACCAGCACTGAGTAAGTAATCACTTGGGGTTTTTTGGTGAGAAGAGTTTTTCCTGACAAAAAGTGAACATATTTGAAGTGATTATGAGCACGTAAGAAGCTGCATGCGCAGAGTTTATTTATACTTCTCTTATTTAATGATTAATGATTTCTGCAGTATTTCATGAGATAAAGTAAGTCTGTCTAACTTAATTTCACATCTTCCTGATGTATGTATGGGCTTGCGATATGAAGACACACCCATTATTTGCTATGCAACATGAAAATACTTGTTTACTAAAAAAACCCCAGAAAACAAAAAATACTATTCTTTTGGTAAGCCAGTAATTCACTACTAGTTGACCAAAAAACTTGAAACAAACCACTCTGACTTACAGAAACTTCACAGAAAACCTTATAACTGGAAAACAGAAGGCTTTTCAAACACTCCTGTAATGGTAAAATCAAATGCACACTTCATAACCAAGGTACAGGTTACTAAATAAAGTTTTCAACATCTTTAATCTTCCTGTTATGTTTCTGTTCTTTAGAGAAATCAGAATTTTAGAGCTAAAGAACATGAGAAGCTTTTCATGATGAACAGCTCATTTTAGAAATACTTAGTAACCACATATTTTAAAAAGGCAGCTTTACTTTGTATCAGTGGCCAGAACTTTTTCTTATAAGAATATTCTATTTTAAAATATACAACCTTTATCAATAAACAGAAATAAAATGAAGACCTACAGTCCATGCCAACATTAACATTGCCAAGATTAGCACTCAAAAATCAGGACATATTAAAGTAAGCGAACATGATCCTGAAAAGTAATCTCTTGCTTAACAATGCTACCTAGTTCCAGGTCTAAATAGTCACTTCAACATGCAAATGTTTAAAGCTTTTAAAGATCAAACACACCTCAGCACACGTATGCAATCTTACCTACAGTCAGGCAGAACTGCAGCACATGGACTGCCCCTTCCTGTTTCAGGAAGTTCATAAACCGAAATAAAAGGTCTTGCTGATCTCTGATCTCCTTTAGCTCCAGTTTCAGGACCTTAGTAGGTTAAAAATGCAGTCAGCCAATTTTCAAACTTATAATGCAAGGAGTTGTAGAACAAAAGCAACAGGTAAAGTAAAACACTTGTTCAAAGCAGGAAAGGAAATAAATGTTGCCTTGGCTTACAGACGGTTTTTTATTTCTTGGCTCTGCAAATTTCTGAAGGAATGGAACCAATGAAGAAGTAGGTTCAGTTGCTTTCTCAGGCTGTAGAAAAAAAATAAAATGACAAGAGACAGTCGGGTGAGAAAGCTTCCTTAATAGGTGAACAAATTACTACTTTTTAATTTTGTCAGTACTCACTGGACTATCATCAATGAAGATCAGCAGCAAATGGTTGACAGTGTCCTGCAGGAAAACACAATACAAAATTATGTTAAAGAAATCAACAAATTAGATTAAAATCATTTCACTACTATGTTATGCCCAAGTTTAAACCTGTGAATGCTTTAAGAAAACCCAAAGCCTGGCAACACATGTTTGAGAATTAACCTTCAAACGGTCTCTTCAAGTATTTAAAAGTCAGGGAATTTCTGAAGAGACCTACAGAGAAACATGCTTTACCCAATGAAGCAAAGATCTACAAAGTATTTTTACTGTTAGTGCAGATCTAATGAACTACTAATACTTCCACAGCTACAGTACTTTCTGCTTGCAGCTAGGTGACACCTTCATAAGTATTGCAGTTTTGCCTATTAAAATACATGCATAAAAAACCAAAAAATGTCAGTATTCCACCTTTAGAAATAAATGCGCTCTTATTTGCAGAATTAAGGACAAAAGAACTGATTTCAATACAGCTGCAAAAAAGGCTGGTCTACTTAGACTGCTAAGAAGATATATACAGCTAGAGCTCAAGTAATTGAGCCCTTATTTAAATGTAGCTATAGCAATTTGACCATGCTTATACTAGCACAGCATTCTCCCATTTGACAGGAATTGTAGTCCTTCATGAAAAATACATTCTTAAGAGATCATGCCAATAGTGTATTTTAGCCAGTTTAGTCAGATAAGCACTCAAAGTGGTTACAATGAACAAACAAAAACACTGCCCACAAGATTTCTTTTTCTTTTACACAGTCAAAATGCACAGCAAGTCAGTCATTGTGTGTCATTTGCTTTACCACAACATACTTAGTAGGAAAAGAGTAACACTGAATAAATTAAGATTATTCCTGTGCTCCAAAGTCTTACAGGATCTGCTAAGAAATCCATTGAGGGAAGGAAAACAGAACCAGGCAGAATCTCTCTTATCAGAAGAGCCAGGGATCTGAAAAGAAAGAAAGAAAAAAAAAAAGAAAAAAATCAGAACCAATACTAGATTACATAATTTTCTAAGTGAAGTTTCCAATGCCATTATATTTTACTGGGAAATACTTCAGTATTTAATAATACCTTAAGCTTGCTAGAATATTTTAAAGACCAATCAAAAAAACTCATGAGCAAAGGGCTAAGATGACAGAATAAGGAGAATTACTTTGAAGTTCATTCTTTCACTCTCCAAAATTATTATACTACATAGTATGCAGATACTTTAAAGAATAAACTCTAAAAAAATTCTATACCTGCATTCTGTTGACTTTGGGGGTAAAATATAAGGAAAAAGAAGTTCAGTAAGTTTTCTTAAGTAGTGAAGTTCATCTCTTCGGCTTCTTAAAGCAACATGGAGTTCTGGTCCATATTCTTCTAAAGCAGCTTGCTGTAAAAATTCTACATTTTTTACTGCAAGTAAAAAAACACACCCACCAGCATTACGAGTTGTTTCAGCTTTTTCTTATTGTGAAATAAGAAGCGATTGCTTTTCATTTGAGCTCAAAAGTTAGTACTTTTAGTACATACACAACTGCCAAAGGGAAACAATGTTGAAACTTTACAAAAGAACCTTGGCTTAGACTCTGAAGCCTGGCTATGTAAAAATAAAAATTCACATTGAAATAAGAATTCCTTCACCAAACAAATGCTGTTTGCATAATTCACAGAATGTTTTCTCATTTAGAATTATTGATGAACTCAACATTGATTCTTCTAAAAAAATCCATTCTCCATTGCCCAAAGTCTGCCTCTACTCGCTCTTTTCCTGACCTCCTTCATGGTCTCCCATTTATTTGGCTTCTACCTATTGACTTGCCTACAATGCAATTTGAAATCAACGTAAATGTAAGCTTTTATTCAATCCTGTTATATCTGTTTCCTGCTTAGAACACTTAGCAACAGATGTGAAAGAACATATACTTTAAACACAGCATCAATCAAACCAAAACCAGCATGGGGATCTGCAAGAGTGCTGCCTCTTGTAAGTAGCTGTATGAAGTTTAAAGAATACCTGCTTTATCAGTTAAAAATTATACACATTAATTAGAAGCAACAATGTTATATTCCTTCAAATCACTTCAAAGGCAAGAACTGAGCTGTAATAAATGACACCTAGCTGCACTTAGCAATCCGGCACAGCCGCATGCCAAGAACCACACTAGGCACAGGTCAGGTACGTAATACATACCTGTTGTCTTGAAGGTTAAAGCTCGTTTCCAGCACATTGAGTTTAGTACAGAAGCCACCTAGCTTGTTCTTCACAACCAAGAACTACAAGTGGTATGAGCCAATATGGGGAATGCAGGAATGTACCTTGCCTGATACATCTGCCTAGTTGGTGTCACTAAAAGGAGAGGAGGAATGCACTCTCTGGCAAGGACAGGTAACGAATCATAGAGGTGTCTGTGCAAATAGTGAGGAATTACTAAGAGACGTAAGGGTAAGAAAAGTAGGAAAAAAGGAAATGCCCCCTAAAGCAATCATCTGAAAAAGGATATAGAAAATAAACAAACAGAAAAGGCTAGGCTCAACTAGCAACCAAAGCAATGCCTGAAAGCAACCACCTATTACAGTGGCTGGTTTAGCAACATTTACTAGAAGGCATTACTAAAAGTTATTTTCAGCTCAGGAAATGAGTCTTTTCCTTTAAAAAACTGAAGAAAATAGCTATATTTTCAGTGCATACATTTAAAATAAAGTTCTTTCCTGCTAAAGAAAAGTGTTTCCAACTCCTCAGTAGAAATCAAAGGAAATATGAAATTTGGCATAAACAGCACCACAAGATAATCTAGTATCTTGAAATTGTTGTTGCACCATGAAAAACATCTAGTGTGATCACACTATATCTTATTATTCACTACCCACTACTCACAGGACCAATGCCATATATTTATGGATATCAGGCAGATGTTTTGAGAGAAGGGAGGAAAGTTCATGACTCCAGTGAAAGTAAACATCTATGCATAAAAGTTGAATGAAACCACATTTAGTAGATAGAGCATTGTCGAACACAGCTAGTGAAAAATAGAGGTAACTATTTTCCATCAGTAAGTGTTCTATCTTCCAAATATTACTTCAATGTGCAGTTTTAATATAATTTTTACATTAGCCTTGTGAAGATATTCTTATTTGGATAATAATTAAATATGCTACTGCTCAAAGTCTCTCCATGGCTTATAAGCATAAACCTTATTTTCAGCATATTGAACGACTCCACTAACTGCTCATGTTAGAGTGCAGATGCGAAATCATTCTAGCTGTAAGAGTTACAGTTACAGTAGAGTGCATGGACATGCAAATCCTTTCATTTATAATTGCTTATCTCGAATACAGAGGAAAAAACTTCAAGAAGAATTACTAGATGATCTTGATTGCTCTGAGCAGACAAAAAACACATTCTTGTTTACCATACAAAGAAAGAAATTTAGTATTTTAAATGTGGGGAAATGAAAATCAAAATGAAGAGATTATTTGTACTGTAACTTTTTCCCTATTTGTCTTTGCAACCTCCAGGAGAAAAATGCAAAAGAATGACTTTTTTTTTTTGAGTGACAGCAGTGGGGATGAAACATTTAGCAAATATAACAACAAACATGCAAAATGAAACATTTATGGTTGCCCTTTGAAACTGACAACATATTAAGTCTTTACCTTTCTGCCTGGCCTTGGCTATCACTTCGATGTGTTTCATTGCCGCCTTGAGCATTTTCTTTGTTACAACTGTTGGAATATCCACCTGAAGAATAGTTTTAAAATAAAAACAGAATTGTTCTAGTTTTTTTCCCAAAATTCGTTATACACAACAACTATCAAACATATTAATTTGCTTATATGTCCCCATTCTAACCATAAAATGAACACTTAAGAAACAATCCATGAATCCTCTAGGTGAACTGACAGTATGCTCATTCTTCTGGGCACAGCATACAACATCATGTAGAACTAAATGCCATAAACAATACTGTTAACACATTTATTGTCAACTTATTCCCATTATGATTCTTCCATTGCAATAATTATAGTAATACAACTTCATTTGCAAGTCACAGCTTATGACACCTAGTTCTACATGAAGATTTGACCACCAAAAAAAAAGCAAGTTAACTATGCTCTGCTTCTAATACTTGTGTGCCTTAACCCTCAACAATCATGTTCACAACTACTAAAAGCAAAGCAAAAGCCTCCTCTATATGTGTATGCAGAAAATGTCCCAGCTCAGGTGATGGCAGAACCAAAAGAAAATTTGAGTTACTGAGTCAAGATGACCATTAATGCCAACAATGGTATCACATGCTCCTGCTCACAGGTCAAATGCTCCAGACCCAGCTACCTTGCTGGCCCCTTCATTGAACTTGCTCCACTCTATCAATGTCTCTCTTGTAATGGGGAGCCCAAAACTAGATGCAGTATATCCTAGATGCCATCTGAAGAGCACCAAGTAAAGGTAGATAATCACTTTCCTTGATCAATTGGCTTTGCTCCTGTTAATACAGCCCAGGATACTGTTGGCCACCTTTGCTGCCAGTACACACCGCTGGCTCACACTTGGCTTACTGTCTACCATGAGGCCAGGTCCTTTGCAGCAGAGCTTCTTTCCACAGCCAGTTAGTGCCCAGCCTGTACAGTTTCAAGGGATTCTTCTTCATCAGCTGCAGTAGGTTCCACAGAAACTTATCTAGAAACTGATTTAAACTTTGCATGCCCTTCCTTTATTTTAAGGAAGAACAAAAGACATCTCAGAAGCAGAAACATGCAGTTGCAAATGTTCAAAATGTAAGACTTCTGAACATATTTTTTTCCTAATAGAGTTTGTCCCTCCTCAACACTAAGTCAAGTAAAGACCTTAAGTAATGAAACAGAAGCTTGAAAGTTCTTCTTGCCAGACAAGGAAAGAAAAAGTGTAATTGCAAAGGCCAGAGCTGGGAGAAAAGTTGTTTTTCAATTCATTCGACCAAGGAGAATAGCATGTATTCCTGCACATTCCCCTGTAATATTTGAGGTGCACAGATATGACCTGACCTGGACAACCCAAATAAGCTAGTACAACTGACTCGAACTCTAGAACTACCTAGAGGTAACTAACTAAATTGAGGTCAACTCCTATATATAAGCAAGAAGTAGGAGCTTCTGCTCATCAGTGAAAAACCCTGTCCTTTGGAAATCAGGTTTCAACAGAAACTTCAATAAATCAAGAGTTTCCTATGGAACAGAGGGATAGGGGAGTGTTGATTCCTGCAGAGGTAAGTCAAAGAGTACAGCAAGCAAATTGTTATCATCATTGTAGTAGACACTATTGACTTTTGAGAAAAATTTCAACCAAATGCAGGGCTATCTACACCACACTGTACACAGGGAAACTCTTCATTTTCCCTTCAAAATCCATAACCAACCCAGAAATGGCCACAACAAGGAAAATCCACATAAAAAAAATATATATACTTAAGACCTGACTGGCCTGAAGTGCTTGTTACTTTGTTCAACAACCATGCCTCAAAAAATCCACCTAGGCAGCCTTAAACAGAAAACAAAGCAATTTTTTTCACTGAAGCAATTGATAATTTTAAGTCTTAATTCAAAAGTAGAAGTTGTTTTGGCAAAAAAGTATAAAGATATAACCTAAAAAAACCAGAAAAAAGTCTGGTTTTTCTTATACATAGTAGTTCCTGAATTTAAAAATGTTATTTCTACTAACTACAACTGTTGCTTTTTAATAATAAATCCAAATCAAAGTACAGCTGTTTGGCAAAGGTATTTTATTTCGCAATCAGTGATGAATTTCTCCTCAAATGAGGTTATAAAGGACACTATCAGAACTGAAAGGCTATAAAACATTCTGTCATAACCCTTTTCAGCTAACTACTGAAGCTTTAAACTAGGATTCCTAAAATGACAAAAAGTTGGTATTTTATTTGCAGCTTCCATATCAACTCTGATTTCTACGTACAACATTTTCAGCAGTATATGCATCGTAGCTACTAGTCCAGGCTGTCTGAATCTGTATGTGGGTGTGTGCACACACAGAAACACTTGTCCAGCAGGAAAAAAAAAAGTATGAGCTGAAAAAATACCATAGCATGAGACACCATGCTCCCCTGCAGCACTGAGCAGGCCAACTTTCAATTTTGTTCCAAAACACAAAGTTATTATGAGTATCTTTTTGCCTGAGATATCTGTACCACTTCACACAAAGACAAAATAAATTACATTAGTCTGTAGGATGGATACAAATAAACCTAAACATTTGTAGAGAGAAATGCATTTCTATGATGGCCTTTATTTTCTAGTTCCCCTGACAGTACTTGCACACGTCCTGAGTTTTCATTGCACATACTGTCTACCCAGATACATAGAATTGAATGTATTACATTTACTTCATTACTGTCAAAGGCAGATATGGTAAATTAATACTCAACTTAAAGACGCTAGAGCTGATCTGAGCTAACACGATTAATACCTTATTATAAGATCAACAGAGGAGACATCATCATTTTCTGGATCAACAATGGATCTACGAACAATGCAAACACACACCTGCATGGATTGCAACTCCAAATTAAATTTTAAGACCTTGCTCTAGATTTTCACTTTGAAATATTTACTCCACTTTCACACCTCCATATAATGCCTGTGCTACACAGACATTTCCTAATCTTCCCCCATGTTCACTTTAAAAAGCAACACACTTGAGTTAGAGTAAACAAGAAAGTCATCTGGATTTGATATATAACAAGGACAGAATCAGGCTGTTGATCAGTCATGACAGAGTACACATACAACTTGTAGCTTGGGAAATATTGCTGTTACTAAGGAGGGGAAAAAAAAGACACACATTTATGCTAGTTGCTCCAACAGAGGGGCCAGCACTGAGTAAATCTGGAAACTGAGTTAGCAACTCTTCCTGCTTAGGAGAGCCGGAAATTTAGAAGCAGCTCCTGTCAAACAGGCTTGAAGCACTTTATCAGAAAACAGACTATACGTGCTAATGTATTAAACACAGTGAATAAAAAAATTTGAATCTTTAGTCTTCAGAATGTTTCTTAAGAACTACATTAATAAGAACCATACGTGTATTAATTCTTACAGTAAGCTATTCACTTAATGACCATCTATTCTTTATAGACAATGTAAGGACCTTGTCTGCATTTAAAGAAGTTAAGCACGCAGAAGCTAGAAGACAGGTACATTGCTAACCATTTTCTAATAGTTCTTCTTCAATAATTCTCAAAATTGTTTTCACTTGATTAAGTCACTAAAAGACAGCTAAAAGATCATCCCTAGGTTTTAATAATGCTTTACTGGTGTAAAAAAATAAATCCATTTGCAAGAATCAGAGTGTCTTGAGTCACAAGGGACCTTCAAAGATCAACTAGTCCAATCCCCTGCCGTGGGCAGGGACAGCTTTCACTAGATCAGGTTGCCCAAAGCCGTGTCCAACCTCATGTTGAACACTTCCAATGATGAATCTTCAAAGATGGTCTATAACCAGGAATAGGGTAAGCTCCAGAAGGAGGGAACAGAGAACAAAGAGGAAACTTAGATGGAAACTGCCTATACTCTCTGTAAGACCGACTTTGGAACTGCCATTTAAAAAAAATTAAAGTCACTACAGATGGATATCAGTTATTTCTGATGGAAAAAACAGTGTTAACACCTTTAAGTCACCTTACCTTGTGAATTCTCCGAACTAATACAGATGCAAAAAAACGCAGTGTGCCTCTCAGTTCATCCACTGAGGATTCATCATCAGTTATATTTCTGCAGTGTTGTAAAGCATGTCATGTAAGAAAACAGAATAAAATACATTTATATTAATCCAACCACAATACATTGTCATTACTAAAAGCTGAAATAAGAACATTCAACACTGACACTTCAACTGGTGTTAATTGAAATGAAAGCTACCAAGTGTGGGCAGAGAGTAAGCAGTTGTCTATTCCAGTAAAATACCCAGCATTCCCTCTGTGTTTGTGCACACAACACTGGCTTAAGAAATATGTCAGTAAATTGGAATTATATACCACTTCCTGCTTTAATATGCTGTCTGTATGATTTTGAACAAGTAAAATCTAACTTAGTTTCCACAAATGTGAATGTTTCCTAGTTCAGTGGCATGATGTGAAACTGTATTAATATCAGCAAAGCCTTTGGAATAAGAGTACTGCAAGCACATACCACAGTCAAGCTAGTCAAAAATGTATTTTCTGTATTGCATACTACAAGATCTTCTACACTCCAAGTTATCAAAAAAATTTCTTCTGTTTTAGTTTTATAACTTGTAGTTTCTCAGGTAGCTTTTAATGAAGTAGGTTCAGCCCTTGTATTTCAGCTCAGCCTCTTACAACAGAAAACTTCCACAGGTATTTTTCAACAAGTTCTAAAACTTAGGTGCCGTTTAATATAATAATATTCTTTTTTAAATGTAAAATTTGGCCTATTTTTGGTCTAAACAGAGACTGCCATTTCCTAGAAGAGAAAAGCAAGCATAGCACAGGAAACCAAAAAATGACAGAACTTATTTAATTTATTTTTCTGAAAAGTTGATCTCCTTTTGACGCAGCATGAAACATGAAACCATCAATTACAAAGAAAACAAAACAAGAATCTTAACCTATAGTCACTTGGAACAGAATTGAAATTATTTAACATGGTTTCTGCTTGGAAATAAAGAAAGAAGAATTTTCACAGATTCCCAAATCACTCTATCACCTAAACTTATTTTCTGGCTTGCCACCTTCCATCTTCTGCAATAAAGGATGTTCAGTGAAAAATCATGGTAAAAATATTTAAAGTTGATTCAGGATGCAAAATATTTAATTCCATGTCTTTTTTGGGAAACTGAATGAAAATGGGAAATACACTAAGTCTTAGATGCAGAAACTGCAACGGAACTGAGTGGAAAAAGAGACCACAATAACTGCATTCCACAAAATGCAACAATAAGAATAAAAATCTACCAGCATTTAAGCATATACGGACAGTAGAGTATGACTAAAGGTGTTGGTAAAACTGCAATATAATAGCTGAGTAATGATACAATAAACTAAGTTGCACCCTGCTTTAGCTAATGCCCATATGTAAAAGCCATCACAGTTTTGGTAATAAATGAGTTTGCATATGTAGCAAATGCAAACATTACTTGCATTAATAAAAATCAGTACAGCATATTTAAAAATAAAAATTTTATTCCTGTAACATCATTTTACACTATTTAGCATTAGCAGCTGACTTTTTAAAGAAATGTTAGTCTGGGTTATATAGCATTCGAACATATGTTGAAGATGAACTGCTAGGTACTGGTGACCTGATGATCCAAGTATGCAACTAATTGCATGAAAACACACCTCAAAGAAAGCAGCCTGCCATAAGGAATACAACCATCCTCCAACAGCTACTCATACGCAGATAAGAATACTGCAGGGGAAGGTTTAGTTTGTTTTAAGATCAGCAGCTGATGTTTTGGAAGCAATATGGTTAGCAAATACCCACACTGTCAAAGGAAGCCAAGGGATTAGCAAACAAATTGTTTGACTGTATTCTAGTATTTGACAGACAACAAGATACATGAAGTAACTTGGACCTAGAAGTTGTTATTTTATTGACACTTGGATAACCAGTATCCTGGCTAATTCTACTTGGACATGACTTTATGCCACATACTTTCACAATACGCCATAGGTCTGCAGAGACTTAATCACAGGCGGACTGAAGACTGGCGAAAAAAACATCAAGAACCTGTAAAATCGCAAATCTCTAGTTATACAGTGGAAGGTCCAAATAACTTGCTTGGAAACGTTTTAAAAATTGGATGCATTTTTCCAGAATTTGAGGGAAAACTTAAACACAACTGTCAGTATAACAGAGAGATTTGCTAAACGAAAAAGGCTCAGTTTGTTAATTGTAAACAGTTACTGAGTCCAATTCCTCAAAAGAGATACACCCAATTGCTATTGCATGCAAAGTCTTATGGGATCTACTGATAAATGAAAACCATATGCAAATACTGAAGTGATTTTTTTTTCCCGTGTGTCAATTATTTTTATGAAATTTGGCCAACTCCTATAAAAAAAAGATGAAGAAAACAAGTTGCAAGTTGATAAAACTGTAAAGCTCTGGTTTGTAACTCAACAAAAATCCTGAATTTTTCTTGCATTACTTGCATTTAAAATAGAAGCAGCTCCATATATGAAAACATTGGTTTTAGTCACAAAATAAAAATATTTTCAGAGTAATGTATTACAAAACTGTAGTAATTAGTGGACTCTAATCTAATCTGGAGTTGCATTAGCTTCAGTGATCAAAAAGATTTAGTAATCATAGAGTGACTCATTCAAACTTTAAACTCTCCTATTTAAAATGAGGTTAGTATAAGCAAGATATTATATAGTTTTATTGTACAGCATAAACAATAGACTCAAACCAGTGTTTTTTAGCTCTACAAACTTGGATTACTTACAACTATGCTCTATTCTTCTCATATAGTTGAAAAAAATTCTTAAAGCAAAAATATTGAAACATAGCCAGTGTGAATACTTTGAAAAATACAGAACAAAAAACACATAGGTATAACTACCTATTTCAGTAGAGTTCATTGGATTTTAAGTACTAGTCTTCATTCCCCTAAACTGATCCAAGTTTAAGGATGTTTGCCTCTAAATTTTAACCTGCTAATAAAATATTACAAATTCTTACACAGTTTATTAATGAAACAAACAGAAAACACAGCTTTTCCCTGCTCATAGCACTTTATTTCCTGAGCAATAATTCTATGATTTTATTTTGCAAAATACATTTCTGGTAAGCATTACACTTCCTGGCCTTCCGAGCGAGATACATCATGTTACCTCCCTAATGTCCAGAGCATGCAAGGTGCTGCAAGACAGCATCAGCTTGCAGGGCACACACACACACAAAAAAAAAAAAGTGAGAGAGGTAGTTTCTGCACAAATTACATTCTCTTGAAAGGAGGGTAGCTAGCAAAAGGAATTATGCCCAGACTTTTCTGCAAGGGAAAGCAGCAAACTGTTTTACCAACCCAGTCTGGCAAGTCTGCTGGTGGTTACCCACGCTGCTAAATAAGGATAATCTGGATGCAAAGGCTTCTGATTTGGCTCTGCGAAGAATTATCCAGTCAGTGAGGTTTGTTAGCTCAAAAACAAACATTCATGAATGCAAGAGTCCTTTCTCCAGGGTGAGCTGAGCTATGCAAACAGTGTAGGTACACCTAAGTTGGAAAAGTCGGAACTAACATGCTCTACGAGACAGACCTCAAACGGCTGCACGTAGACACAGTTCAGGCCTTCCTGCACGGCTGTTGCTGGAAATGCAGGAAAAGCACAGAAACACCTGGATGTCAAGAGGGAATGAGACCAGATCTGACACTACTACTGTTAAGCTGAAAGCAGTAAGCCTTTCAGGATCAGGTCGTTTCCTGCAGAATTACTCAGATACCACTGCACTATAGCTCACTGAACTCCCAGCACCTCGGGTTCATGGAAAACTTGTTAGGTCTGATCAGCATGGTGCGAATTTATGGAGCTAGTTCAAGATCTGGAGGTGCAGCCATGTAAAACTAAAGGCAGAAACATCTCTACAGCTCACCAGAGGGCAAGATATAGCAGTCTAGGCTGGCTGGCTCCATACCAAGTGTATTTTGCACTGCACTTCTAGCTACGCATATTACTATTCTCGCCATACTATGTATTCCAGACTTCCACCGTCTTGGGTGTCAGATGTAAGTAACGTGGAATCCCAGTTTCCCTGTCAGTCCAAAGCAAAGACATTGAAGACACCTTCCAGCAGCAAAAAAAAAATCCTATCTCATTTCAAATTATGAAATAAAGAAGACAGTGCCCTTACATTTGTTACTTTATCAAACAGCTCAACGGAACGCACTCTAGTTTTCTGTATTTGAAAGTTAAAAACCTTGAGTGTTCCAACTTGATCATTCACAATACACGGTGCTAAAGCTCCCTCTGCTGTTTGCATAAGCAGTGAAGTTTTGTACTTCAATATATTCATCACACAAAGATAGATGTGAGACATGCAGATACCGGCCACAATTAAAAACCAATCAGGCAAAGAAGTCTGCCCAGAAAATTTGAGATCCTGGAGAGACAGAAAAAACCCAGCATAAAGAAAAAAAAACTGTGAATGTCTTTTAGCACAAAACTGAACCTTTCCATCCAATGAAGAAGTCACATTCAGAATTAAGGCAAAATGTTCTAACATTTTTAATTGATCATGCTGGCATTAATATATTTTTAGTATCTTCTTAAATACGCTGATGCACTACTTAATATGTAAACGTACAAGGCAAAAAAAACCCAACTAGCCAGTCTTATCTTTATACACTATCTTAAAGTTATTTACACAGTACTACTCTGTCCAGCTCAGCATAAGCACTCACAGCCTTAAAACTCAGCAGATCACCAGATGCTCTGCAAGAAGGTGGCCACAACATGTATTCAAAATACCTTTTCTATATTAAAGTGGAGTTTTAGTTTTTAAAAAACTGTAACGTGATTTTTTTTTTCTTTTTAAACCAATATTAAAGATCAGTATGCTTCTAATCTGGAAATAAATTTTGGGGGTGGAGGGTGGGGGGGTGTGAGTTTTTACAGAGGTTTTAATCAAGCCATATGTACTTCCAAGTAAGGAGTTACTAGAAAATTAACATATAAAAATTAATAACCTAGAAGTGTTTTTAGCATGAAACACAAATTTGAGAACCATCTCTATCATGTCTAAATTATTAAAAGATCTGTTCTACAATGCTAAGAGTCAATAAAATGATGAAACTGCAGCACTTAAAGTATGCTTTATATTTTACTAAAGAAACAGAAATGTTTATTTTCAGGTGACTATTTCTTAAACAGTTTGCCAAACATTTATGGTATTCAAAAATAATAACTTTCAGATAAAGCTCATACCTGTACCATGGATAAATAAAGTTTTCCAGCACCAACTCAAGCACCTGTGCAGAACAAAGACAACCACATTACAAAATAAACAATTTACCGTACAAACACAAACACCTTCCAAAACTCAGAGAGCATCATTCATACATCATAACACTTTAATGTCCAAATAAGTATGTTGCGATCCAACTGTGAGATCAATCATTTTGCACAATAATCAGTACTTTGGGCAAATAGCAACAAAGTGATGGCTTCATCACATATCAATGTGAACTGGCTGCCACTAGTACATCAACAATGTGAAGCACAGTGGCATGGCCACTCTGGAGGCGAACGCTATGAAAAATGTAATCGTACCTCAAACAGCCCTACCCTAATTTTTCAGGTCAGTCCCTGTTCTTTTCTGATGTAGTGTGGAGTCTCCCAGAGGCACAACTACCCATCCCTAGACTTACACCTCCATCCCTTTTCATCCAAACCTCCACCTCTTCCAACTCTCCCCCACCCTCCGAGTGGAACAGTTGATCCTGTATGCTCACCACTCAGAAAGCAGGCAAAAGAAGAATCCTAAGAAGGAATTTCTAAGAAAGCCATTCTCCTTTCTCCACATCCCTATGGTCCAGCCATCTCCTGGAGCCCCAACCAGAGCAATTCCCAAAGTTCTTGTCCTACATGTGTCCTCACGCCCTTCCCTCTCCTGTTCCTAGCCCCTGTATATCCCACCTGCATGGGTCTCTGTGGGAGAATCTTCTCAACCCTTTCCATCAAACCTGTTCCTCACAGGCAAGCCCATGGTTACCTTTTCCATGCCAGAAAACCTGGATTAATCAGGAAGAACCAGTGCTGTTGCAGCCATGTTACAGGCATGCCCTGGTTCAACTTGGCTTTCAACGCCACAGCAGGATGGGATGTCAATGGGCTGCCACCACCATATCCATAAGGTGTACTGCTAGCCAGACTGCAGCTTTGGCACCTCTCCTTACACCTACACAGAATTTTCAAGTAACTGCTACAGTCCTTGCACCATGATTAGCAAAAAGAAAACTTCTGAAGGGAAGGGGAAACGTCAGACAGTGCCAGGAAAAAGAAACATGAGGAAGGAGAAGGAAGGATGACATTTTCGTGAGATTTCTCTTCCTTCACTATAACCCCAAGATATACTCTGCACTACCCTCTCCTGTTGCAGCGTATCCCTCAGTTGGAATCACTGCTTTAGAGATCAGTTTGTGCTCAGCAGCATCAATGCTGATCAGGGTAGTAGGAGAGAATACATGTGTTGCTATGTGAGGCTGCTTTGCCACATTCTGTAGAAGGAAATGTTTTGCAAAAAAAGCCACTATATTCAAAGAAAAATGTAAAATCTGCTTGAAAGGAAAGTTGAATATAACAGCTGATATACAAGTGTAATTTATGAGAATAAGTATTACTCCTCTTACAAGATTTGCTGCTTCAGTCATTCACATTGTATGCGCTGCAAAATTCAAGACTTGCTAAATTTATACTCTTTAGGGCAGTACATGCCTCTGCTCTACTCATGATACTCATATAAGCACACTCAGTAAAATGCACACCACAGCCTTTTTAATTCCTCTCAACTCTTTAGACTTGAGCAGCTGATGAATACTCTTTTTCTGTCTTCACTACCAAGAATATCGCCTACTCAAATTTGATAAGATACTCTTTTGCAATTGTTTGACTTCAGTGATTTTCCTCCCTTTGTTTTAAAGGGTGAAGGAGAAATTTTGTTCCTTCACCCTCTGAGGGGATCTTTTCCACTTTGGGATAGCTTCAGATGTCTGTGTTGTGGACCACTGTATGGTCATCAGTGTCTTTCTCTTACCCCTACATGCTGTAGCAGGAATAGATCTTGACATTGCAATATGATCATGTGTTGATGACGGATGAGTAAGCTAAATGCAGTCATCATCATCCCTCCAAAATTTCTTATTTCCATTAAAAGAGGGTGGAACGGTGGGGGGAGGTGACAACAGATGCTTTACCTCCCAGGCCAGAAGAGATCAAGAAAGCCCAGAGAATCTTCTTTGGAATTTAATCTTCGGACAACAGGAGGGAGATCACATCCCCAGCTCCAGTCAGCAAACACAGACCATTGGCCTTAAAAGCAATAGATCAGACTACTCAAAACAATTTCCCTGAGGCCGTCCATAGCACTGCCAGTATATAAACAACCAATGTACTCCACAGAAATCTCAGTCTAGCAGGTATTGCATATTTTTGTTCATGCAGAGTTTCTAACAAAACAAACCTCTTTCAGGGTTCAAACCACAGACTCTTTCCAAAAAGTGTCTTTCAAAAGCAAAGGCCAGCAGAAAAATCCATACTGTGAATCCATCTGTTAAAGGATCCCCTTTCTTCCTCCCTCCACTTTTGCTATGCGCCTCCTCATCAAGAGCAATTACAGCAGACTGGCTTGTGCTTGGAGTGGAAAATGTACTGGGATAGCCTTCAAGCACAAGACAGTGTACTCAAAGGGAGTACAATGTATTCCTCTTGAAAGAGTTTTCTTTATCCATGACCACTACTCTGGAACTGAAAGCCTGTCCATCAGGCACATGTCGCTGAAATTTCAGTTCATCATATGCTAACATGTTGGCACACTCTTCACCTACAGTCCAGAGCCTTCTAAAGCTGCTAGAATTGTTTCCAACAGTGAGAGATCTCGTTCTTACTGCTAGATAAGCCAAATATGCATGGTTATGAGAATCATCTTCCTGTGGTTATTAAATCAGCAAGGAAAGATGCAAGACCTGATGACACATCCCACACTGGGTAAGGTCTCCTTGAGATTCATCCCATGTTTGTAGTAACTGACTTCCACTTGAACCACTTCACAGACTTGCCAGCGTTTCTCTTGCTATGTACCATGTCCACCACCACACTGTAAGGGCTTTATCGTAATGCTTCCACAGGACGATGCCACTAGCCACAGACCTAGAGGCAGCATGCACAGACAGACAACTAACTCAAAATACACTTAAAGTCCACATATCGCTGGTGCCGATATCAGAGATCAAGACACATTCTACTAGAACTCAAGTTCTCTATACGGCCTTTTTTAGGAAAAAATACCTTGACCCTGGACACACAGCAAGCAGTCCCTTATCTGCACACTTAGTAAACACATGGCATGGCAGAGGCAGTTATGTATGATGCTGCCTTGCACCGAGGCGCTGTACGGAAGCTAAGAGAGCACTACAGCATGAAATAATCCATACTGGAAAATACAAGCGCTCAAGGAATAATAGGCAATTGTCTGCCAGTAACTGGAGTTCAAGGCATACAGCCCGTACAGTTTTCTCATGAACCCTATGAGCCCTGAGACTGTATCAGTGTGATTCTGTAAGTCAGGAAAAAACCTGTCACATCACCCACTGCACTTTCATAAAGCACTAGGAAAGCAAGACGTGTACCCACTCCCATTCTAGCAACACCAACAATATTAGTTAAGCTCAACTGCTCACGCTACACACACAGGCCAACAGAGTGGATACTACATCTCAAAGAATGACAGCTAATGATAAGCTATTTCCTTTTCTGTAAAGTATTATTCTCTGGTTTTAAATGCAAACGATGAGTCATTTCATTTAAAGCCTACCTATTTTTCAAGCACTTTGCAAAATGACTGATTCTACTACGTGTGAGCAGTTTTGAACTGGAAAGAGATTACAAGTGTAAAACCAAATGCAGCAGGTAGCAATATAAGCAGCAGCTGAAGAAAAAAAAAAAAGAGAAATTATATTCTAGCATGCACTGCAACACTACAGGCTAGTCAGTTTACTGCTGCTGAGACAAGCTTTCTGTGGATTGCCATAGAACAGACCCCAGTTGTCAGGAGGAGGAACTGTAGAGCTGAGTGATGAATGATTCAATAACAGGTCAGAACTACCAGGCCAAATTAGATTGGAAAGGAGGAAGGATTTAATAAGTAAACCACAATGACAATTTGAAAAGTCTTAAAAGACAGTTCAACTACATAGCTGAGACCACTTCCTGAGGGTAGAACAAGCAATTCCCAATAAGAAAGCATGCAGGCCACTGGGCTGCTACAAGCGATCAGGACTGTCAAGCAGCATGTTCAGACAATAACTGATTTCTGGTCATGCATTTGTCCATTTCTCACTTTTAGGAAAAAGAAAAAAAGAGAGATAAAAATCTGTTCTTGTAATCAAGTCAAGAACCTGAGAACTTATGAATAAAGAAAAATTTACGAGATCACCAGACAGCATCTTGATCCACTAAAGCATTTCTTTCATGACGCTGATCAAGAGTAGCTGAACAGCTTTCCACAGATTTGACTTGCAACTGTCCCTCAAACAGCAAAAATGGAATTGTAGGAGTGAACTGAATAATAGAATCAAATTCTCCTTTATACAATCTGTAACACCTGAAATTATATACAACTTAAAACCAAACAACAGATATCACATCCTAGTTCAAAAAGAAAGAAAACATTGGGTAAACCAACATACAGCACAATGAATTGGAAACCAGAAACAAAATTTTATTTAGGTCACTGCACTATTTTTGCATGAGATACAGCCCAAGCTATCAAATATTGGTAGATGCATCGTTGAGGCAGTTTGGAGTTCAACTATAATAATAAACATAAATGAAGGGGGAAGGAAAGTCCAAGCACAGATTTTTCTTGTTCTTCTAAACCATGTACAGCATCCAGATAAACAAAACAAAGCTGCAAAAAATTAAGAATCTGTGAAGTGAGACAAACTGTCATCACAGTCCAAGAGAGAAAAATCCATACTTGTGAGACAAACTTGGATTTCTTCTTATTCGAGTGTGTATTAAATTATTCTGTAGACACTTGAAAACACAAGCTTAAGGACTATGCAACTGATTCAAATTAGAAACATTTGGAAATGAGGATGTTGCCAAAATTCTTCAACCTGCAAAGGAAGAACTAGAAAAATTAATCCAGAATAAAAAAAATCCCAGAATTATTCCAAGTATTTGAAGAATCTGCTTTTCAGAAGCAGGCTGCACGCCACACTCCTTTGGAATCTCATTAATCTTATTTCGGTTCTCATTGTATCAGCTTCCCTCTAATGTATGACTAACGCACAAAAGAAAGTAAGAGCAGTCTTGCCTTCCAACCCTAAGCAGGCTATCCAATTCCAGGAATGCATTACATGCTGCCTCCCCAGAGCAGATGATCAAGAGGAATATGGCATGGGCAGAACCCCTGCTACCCTTTTGACCAGTACTGAAGAGTTGCAATGGGGAATGATGCCATGAAATTCCTCATTCCCAATAGTATCCTACACAGGTGAAAACAGTGGCTCGAACAGACTGCTTGCTTGGGTCCATCAAAGATGATTACCCTGGCTCACTGCTCCAGGAAGGCACAGAACTCAGGTCTGGCACTTCCCTCTAGTTAAACACACAAAGAAAAGAAAGGAATAAGGAAGACAGCATATCACAGAATCATAGAATCACTAAGGTTGGAAAGGACCTTCAAGATCATCAAGTCCAACCATTAATCCAGCGCCACCATATCCCCTAAACCATGTCCTGAAGCACCACATCCACACGTTTTTTGAACGCTTCCAGAGATGGTGACTCCACCACCTCCCTGGGCAGCCTGTTCCAATGCTTGACCACTCTCTCAGTGAAGAAATTTTTCCTAATATTCAATCTAAACCTCCCCTGGCGCAACTTGAGGCCATTTCCTCTCGTCCTATCGCTAGTTACTTGGGAGAAGAGACCAACACCCACCTCACCACAACCTCCATTCAGGTAGTTGTTGGGAGCGGTAAGGTCTCCTCTCAGCCTCCTCTTCTCTAGACTGAACAACCCCAGTTCCCTCAGCCGCTCCTCATAAGACTTGTGCCCCAGATGCCTCACCAGCTTCGTTGCCCTCCTCTGGACACGCTCCAGCACCTCAGCATTCTTATTGTAGTGAGGGGCCCAAAAGTGATATGCATAGATATACAAAAGACAGGTCTATACTGCTAAATAAAGCAGGGCCAGGAACATGTCACTGAAGTAAAAAGAAACAGCAAAGAAAAGCCCACACCACTTTGGTAAAAGCAGAACTACAGCAACAGCAAGTAAATACAAAATGCCAATGTGTGGAAACATCTAAGATCAGTCTCAGAAGATAACTATGGTATCTACTTGCATCTCTTACGAATAACATACTAAAAGGACCTTTTTTAGCATTAAATTCCCTTTGAAGATACACCGGAAAATTTCCAGTTCTTCAGCATTTACTACATCCTTTGGTAAATTGTCACAGCTATTTGCTACCCAAAATTCTAAAAATATTACATGCATAGAAGCATTTATTTTACATCCCATTATTAAAACAAGACACTTCAACTATAAGCTTATTGAAATAATATTCAGCAATACTATTATTTTAATACACTTGAGACCAAACTTATTAGAAAAAATTAATAAAGTAATTTTAAAACAATAAATGTTTGTTTCTGAAATTGCAGAGAAAGTCATTACATTAAACCAAAGGAAGTCAACAGGTTGCCATCTCTGTTTTTTTAAAAGCATTCCTAAACTGTCCATCCCTCCCCTTCTCTCAAGGTTTTCATTCTTTTACTACTCTTGCTGAGGGCCATGCCCGGGACACCATCATGCACAGCTGAATTAAAGTGTTAGCTTACACCACAACTGCACACAGCTTTGACTTCATACACCATGTTGTTAAATTGCAAGAGCGCAATAACCTCCTCACTTGTGAGATGCCAGTTGTTCTTCCTCCTACCACAGAACTCCAAAGCTGGAATTCTGAATAAATGGAGATTACGCTAGGTAAGTGTTTGTGTGTTTTCCTAGCTTTGAAAAAGGACAAAAGATTTTATCAATTACCAAGGAAAAAAGCAAACCCAAAGAAACATAGCTCTTTAGATAGCTCTTCTCTTTCTAAAGAGAAGAGAGAAAAACAAAATTTCTGATTTGCAGTCTTATTAAAAACAGGTATTCATGCTATTCGTTTAATAAATCCACTGATTTATTTTTCTAGACAGATTTTGTTACAGCTGTGTCTGGTGATTTTAAATAGCTAGCATCACATTATCATCTTTATTACAGAAATTTTATAGGTGGAGCAAATCATCTCTTAACTTCCACTTGAACAAACTAAGCAGGCACAAATCCATAGCTTTTTGAGAATCAGACATGTTTTTCAGTCACTTAATTACAACTGTCCTTTCCTATATGCTTCCCAATTTACATATATGTTTCTTCTATGTTCTAGGCACACCACTACAAGAACAATCACACCTGCGTCAACAAGTAGGCCTCTCTGCTCCCAGCATATATTCTTTTGATTTGACTTTTACAGGAACGAGTTAGCACACGTGGGATGTACATCTGAACTATCTACTGAACCAGCAGTAATAGGTCGAAGAGATATGCAATAAAAACTTCATTAATTTCAAGGTACTAAAGAGATGAAGCAGCAGTTACCTCTGAGAGTGATGCATCAACCTTGGAAGGCACTTTCAGATCCAGCCATGGCTGATAGTTTTCCAAAAGCAAAGCAGGTCTGTAGGAGAGCATGGAAAAGTTGATTTAACAATATTTAATTAGAAGTTTCCTAGTGTTATGTGCAAAATTTAAGCAACACTAAGCTTACTGGTGCCACATATTTAATTTACCTGTGCCTCTTGCATTTGACCTTGCCACATACAGCACAACTGTGACCGTGGGGAAATAGCTCCGGCAATTCTAATTGCTAAGAAAAGATATTTAGACAAATTTACATTCTTCAAAATGATAAAGCTCTTAATATACTGCTACATTTGTGAATTTCTTTTTAGACTACACAGAGAACTGAACAGCATAAGGACAAAGTTGTTCTCCCAGCAGGAAAACATGATAGCATGGCATGGTATGAGCAGCAACTGAAGCAAACAGAAAAATCGCTTCCACTAAAACAAAGTTTGAGGAGACAGGTACACTTCCACATCTCCAATCACCTCCCCATACATCAGTTGGTGTAATAACAGAGCAGCTGGTTCCTCTACAGAACCCACCTTACTCATAGCCTTGAACTACTGTAACTGTAACATTTTTAGTCCTGTGAAATTCTCCGTTAAACCATTTTAAGTTAGAAAGCAGCAGTTTCCTTTGGGAATGTTTTTTTTTTCTTTGAATTTCAGTACCACTTAAAGCAGTTTCACTGCAATCAGCAAAGATGACTTAGCACTGGCTTGCCAAAGGAAGAGCATCTTTACAAAAGGAGGAACCTGAATACAAGAAAATACAACTACATAATTTCTCACCTACTTGCTACATGAATGCCAAAAGTGAGCAAAGTAGAAAATAACATCTGCAAACACTCCCAACAAGCAGCCTCATAGCCATAGATCTGATGGGACTATGCACAAATACATGAAGAACCTAAAGTCTTAATTATCACGTATTTGCTACAAAACATTCATCAGTCGGCAGATACAAACTGTATTGATGTGCAGTATTTCCAGAAGCCGACAGAATTACAGAAGACTTGCTACCCAATATCAATTCTTACCCAATTTAAAGAAAGTGCAAGAGTGTTAACAAACATATTTACCTTGGGTTTATATTTTATTGTAAAAAGAATATTAGGCAAGAGGGAATCCGGTCCTAACGAACAGTAGAAGGTGAAGACACCAGCCACGAATGACCAGAAGATCATTAAAATGTGAAGATACCTTATAAACAAACAGGAAGGAAATGTGACTGCATGACATGGTACCAGTGCTACGCT
>NW_010519853.1:0-19023 GCF_000687285.1 Phaethon lepturus
ATATAAAAAACTTGTATACAAATACATACTTTAAAAAAAATGTTTTAGAAGCACCAAAAGCAGAGTCTTAGTGTAAGTAGGTAAAAGACTGATACCTGTTCCTCAGACATCACTTTTAGATCTCCTGTCAACGTGCTATCTAGCACTTGGGACTAGATTTAGGCAAAGAACAGGGCTTATGGGTCAAAGCATTTGCCTTCCCCTCCATGCAGATGCTTTTCTTGCCTTCGTATGTATGTTGCAATACTTTTAATGGCTGAAACAAGAAATTGTAGTGACAAACACAGGGAGAATTGCCAAGGTTGTCTTGGCATTGTTTCCTTTCTCTCTCTGGCCCAAAAAAAGGGAGGGAGAGAAAGAGCAAAGGCTTTGGCAATTTGCCAGTTTGCTTAGTGATTTGCAGACAGCAGACAGATCTGCCTGTGAAGATGGATGGTTGCAAGCACTTATTAGTATGTAGTGCTAGTGACAGATCTCAAGACAGCTGTCTGTCTGTCTTGCAAGAACATTGGTTACCCACCTTGGGTAATGAAGTGACTGAATCTTGCTGTTCTGACTTTTGACAGTGCCTTGTTGTAAGTGGATATTAAATGACTCCTAATCAAGTTAAACAAGGTATGCATCCACAGTGGGGCTCTCAGTGCATTGTATGTCCTAAAATCTAATTTTGTCTTTGTTATTTTTACAGGACTCTATCCATAATTTTTGGATGACTGATAGGGGAGTAAACGTGCATAGATTGTGTTTTACACACATTGACATCCCTTACCACTGCGAGGCTGCTTTACTCAGAAGAGTGTATTTTTTTAAAAGTATTTCCTCACAACCAGTGCTGAACTCAAGCTGGAATATTCAGTAGTCTGCCACGGAGGCAATGTTTGTGTGCAAATCTCATGTCAAATGGAGTTTGGTCTTCTGTATTGAACTTGTTGAGTGTTGGGCTTTGGTTTTACAGATCTTGAAGTCTCCTGAGCTCTCAGAGTTCAAAATGGCACAACTGTCAGCTCTATTTGAGATTTTTATTACCTTGAGTGATAGAAATCAGTTTTCCTCCTAACAGTGAATTCACTTTCAGGGTTCCTTAGAGTTGGGTCTCACCTTCATTCACTTTAGTTAATGTACATACATCTTGATGTCATACCAATCATAACAATTGCATGTTGTCAGGAGTCAGTGTTGGTTTTCTGCCTTTCAGCCAAAGGCAGATTTAGGAAAATTCATTCCTGATTTCTGAGCTACCTCTAGGAGCAATAATGAGGATGAAGTATTGTAATGAGCCTTTTCTAGTGAGATGTCTCTCCAGACAGACATACATAGATTTTGCTTAGGAAATACGATTTCCATAATAATTTAGAATCTGTCAGACTCCCTTCTCAGTCTTGTTCTGACTGCGTTACACAGTAAACCCAAAGGATGGTTCCCCCCACCCCCCCAAGAACGGCCCAGGATAAATATAGCATCTTTCTCACAGAAATGGGTGAAAGAGTTTTCACAGACCCTGCCAACAGTGTTCCTGGCTCAGAGCATTTCTATTTATCCTTCTATTCTAAAAGCACTGAATTCACTTTCAAGATTGAAAGCATAAAAAAAACATTGGAGATCCAAATTTGATGGTGCACTTGAAAGATCCAGTAGGCATTCCAGATATCTCTCCTATTTGTGTTGTTCTGAATATTAAGCACCAAGATGCCAAATTATGAGATCCTGGCAGTGCTCCCATTTGCCTAACAAAGCAATCCTATTATAATTAACGTGGCAAGGCTTCTCTATGTAAGAAAATATTTATGGGATCTGTAGAGACCACAAAATGAACCGTAATAGAAGAATTCTGCCAAGTTTGGCTATGCAAATTAGGGACATATGGTCGGTGTGGCTGATGCTGGCAAAATCCTCTGAAGCCTCATTTGTACGTCATCTTAGTGCCATCCATCACACTTCCACATAGTGGCAGGAGATGTCAGCAGAAGCTGTTGCTGCACCTTAAAATAAACTTGGTGTGTGTTCTGTGCTCAGGTGAAAGACTAGCTTAAAGCAAAGAAATCGGAGTAGAAAGAAATAGTAACATTGAACTTTGTTAGTATCTCTCTCTGTCTTGTGTCTGTATACTATATAAACACTTAAAAATAGTTTTGAATTTCTGACTATACTAACTTCTTTTGGAAGTTCTGGGGCCAAAGTGTTGTATAAATCTGCTCTAAATGTGGAATAATCCCAGTAAAATCACCATGAAAGAGAACAGAATTTGGCTTAGTATGTCCAGATTAAATAAGTCATACTGGAAAGGCAATTAAAACTTTAATTTTTGTGTTGATTACTTTGATGCTTTACTTTTTCAAATAGTATTGTAGCATGCAAAATAGCTAGTGAAAGGCTAGGTTAAAGGCTGCCCGAAATTGCAAATGCTTGTAACTGTTTATTTAAAAAAAAAACACAGTGTTTACCTCACTGAAAAGACATCGGCATTTGGGAATGTGGAATGATGAGATGTAAACAGAAACATCTTTCACTGTCAGAGGAGCTTTACTGCAGACGCATGTTCAATCAGCGCTGGTTCCTTCTCATTAAGTGGTGTCACTTAATTATAGCTCCAGGTGAAACAAAATGATTTGCAATAACCGTGTCAATTTAATTAGCATGAAACAAATATAAGCCTTTTTTTTACTCATTGCATAATGCATGGACATGACCTCTTTAAATGTATTTACTTTTATTGACATTTTAATTGGCTGCCCACGCACAGTTTCTCTATGCAGTGATTTCAATAGTAACAAAAGACAAATGATCATGCCACTCAGAGTAGGAATCACATAAAATTACATTGCTGACCCCTTCCTACTTCTCTCCCCAAGGGGTAAAAGCGTCCTTAAAAATCTGTAGTACAAATGGCAGAATGAGAAGGGCAGGTAGTACTACCCTACACTTAGGCTTATATATTTTAGTATGACCTAGTACGTTAGGTACAGGGTCAGAGGGAGTGAGGACCTTGACAGAACTTCCTGATCACTGATGTGGGAGAAATAGCGAAATAGAGATACTGCTGCTCTCGGAATATAGTTCAGGCGCATTTATTTCTCTCTTTTTTTTTCTTTTTTTTTTTTTTTTTAAATCAGACATGCTTAAAAGTAATCTAGCATTGTATCATCTCTTAACTTTTTCCCACATTGCAGTTTGTAGGTACTTCTGCAAAGTCTTTGAATTATAAGGTCATGGACGATTTCACCTCTTGTATTTATTCCCCTGTGCCATATGGAATAGACAAGCTTGCAAAATTAAGGAAGTATAAGATTTAGTTTTCCATTATTTAAACTTTTTTCCTGTTCTTACCACTGGACAATGAAGGTTAGTTCCATTTTTCCTTCTCTGAGGAGGGGTTGCTAGACTCTACCGCTCTACAGAAACCCTAAACTCCCCCTTCCAACACCAGTTTTTATTAAATCATGATGAAAACACATCTATTCCCCTAGAAGCCAAATACAGTGTTGAAAAACTCAAATACAAGTTCTTTTCATTAACTAACTTTGGATCAGTTTTTTGGAAAGTTATCTTTTTGAGATGGCTGAAGAGAGGTTATAAGATATCCAACATGAAATAAGTGTCTGTCTCTTCTTAGAACTGAATCTTGTATTACATCCTGTTCTAGATTCTTAGGTGTCTTAATACCTTTTAAAGTCTGGGTAGGGTTTATGATGATTTTGTAAGTCTGTCTTTTTAGGGCCAATGTAAGACACTTTAACAGGAGGAGTTGTATATCATACCCCTCTATAGTTTCTCAGATTAGGTACCCCAGGTGAATAGACACTACAGATAACTGGTCTTTTCTTAAATTATTACAAAATAGTCGCCAAGTCTATCTTACCAAACTGTTACTCAAATGTGTGAACTCAGAACTGAAACCTGCTTCTGTATCTTTACTAGGATGATGATGATAGGGAGAAAAGTAAGTCAGGACTGTCTTTTTTTCACTCATTGCAAAAATTACTTTTCTTTTGTGAGCAATAGAATTTTGAACCATAGCCCGAATCGTCACTGTTGCTCCTCTGACTAGAACTAATTTTCCCATTGCTCAGAAGTTATTTGAAAAGGCCCCATTTTCCTTCAAGTAGGAAAATGCTCTGAAATGGTGTTGCAAAAATCAGCAATAAAGAAGCAAGTAGACATTCCCAGAAAAAACAACAGCTGTGTAAGAGAGCAACCTGCATGTTGCTACCAGTTCTTCTAAATATAGGCCAACAAAAGAAAATTTTAGCTGAATTTTGCCAACAGTCACCCTGTAACAGTCAGTCTATGATTCGTCATGTCATCAAAGTATGAACAAAAATAATTCAGTCATCAAAGCAGTAATCCCACCTGCATGGGCATAAACACTAAGAATAAAGCAATGTTGCCTTTTAGAAGGACTGAGCAGGATCATGTGTTACTTTTGAGTCCAGTATGAACGCTATATCTATGTACAATTTTTAGCATGGTTAAAACTGCAATCAGAACTTCAGTTTATGACAACCTAGTGCAGCCACATTCTTTGGCTTGTGAATCTGATGTTTTCAGGTTGGAAAAATCTTGGCTGGAAATTAATGGGTCTAATGACTAGTTTTGTGGCATATGGCACAGATAAGATGAAAATGTGATTAGTTCATACACCATCAACATAAAATATATGAAGTACGAATATTCTATTAACAGCTTTGAACTGAAAAAATGACCATGTCTGCTAGATTGCAAGTAATGTATTTCACAATCACAGAAAACTATTCTGTTTGTAGCCAGATTCAAGTATTTATCATTTTGCAATAACCTTCCTAGAACAGTTCATGGTCTACCACAGAAGCAAAAAATGGAAGCTGGCCTTGTAAATGAGAACAGAAAATTTAGAAGAAATCTGAACTCCCTCTGCCTTATGATTCTCATAAATATAATGAGATATGGTTGGTCCATTTGAATAGATAAATGATGGTTCTACCATATATGATGGGAGTATAGAGTGCATCAGGAGAGTGAGCTTTTTCCTCTAAGTATTTTAAAATGTCCAATTCTTGTGGTAGAGGCTGATTTTTAGGTGAGATGCAATCTAAAACATCACTAGCTATGGTCATTTAAAAATTCTTTCTTGCTCCTTTTCAGATGTAGTGTTTTAATGTCATATTGTCTTTGATACCGCAGATCTTTTGTCTTCTCAAAACCCTTTCTGTAGCTGCAGTTCTATAAACGGTTCTGCTCTTGCCTCTAAGACTATTTCTATGAAATGCTATATAGCTTCCTCTTTCCAATAATGGAAAAAACTTCATTGTTGTGGTGTTTTATAGCTCAGGATTATTAGGACCTGAGCTTGGATGAAATTCTTGGCAAAATGATGTGTTCAGTGAAGAGTCAATATGTCAAACTTTAACTTAAGAAAGAGCTAAAGACCTGAAAATGAAACGGAGCCTTTCGGGGGGGGGGGTGTGGGGGTGTGGCAGGGAAATAATGTCAGTAACACTTTTTCCCAGCGACAACCCCCAAAACATTCTATGTTGACAGTAATAATTTTACCTTTGTTAGTGGTTTAGTCTGACCAGCAAACCACATAATCATATACTGGTCCATGAATTTTTTTTTTTATTATTATTATTTTGAATACCTGAGTAATGTCCTATGGAGTCCTGGTAGGTGATAGTTTGTATAAACTGGTGAAGAGTAGTAAATCTTTGAGAGTCTCCTCTTTTGTCAAGAGCACTGTTTAGAATGCAGGGGAGTCATCAGGTTTCCTTGGTTTAAGTGGGCTTTGAAGTATTACTTGCTCTTTATGGGGTCGGTACCATTCTCAGGACTGAGAGAAAAGTCATGCATGGCTCTTGGTCAGCGTCACAGTAAGCAAAAGTGTTTCTGTTTCATGGTCTTCCACCCTAAGCTGCTGTGCAGACAGGTCAAAATTTCATTCTCCAGCGTCAGAGCACAGGACAGATTCTGCTTTCTTTGTGCACACTGTGATATGTGACTGAAGAGCTTTGGGTGAGGCTTTTGTGAAAGGGACGTCTTAGGAATGAATACAGATAAAGTATATCAGGTTCTGGATTAGATTAGGAGATTGGTCTGAATAGTAAAGTCATAACTGGGGTCCAGTGTTTACTGAAGCTGCAGATTTTAGACCAGATGTTCATACAGCTCTTTAAAAAAAATTAGAGCCAAATTTCAAAGTCCATAGCAAGACTGGGAGAGATGGAGGAAGTGAACAGAGTTGGAGAGAAAACTGATGTGGAAAAAAACAGCATCTCAGTGCTGGATGGAGGCAGAGATATGGAGAGCGGTGTCATCTTTCATCACAGATGTGCATGTTTTGGTAGAGAAATAAATAGCATTTCTTTTGAAATTTCCTCCTTTGATTTCAAAGTTCTTAGCAATCAAGTGGGTTTATATCATCAGCAGCATTTCAGAGAAAAAAGATGAAGAACAGAGAGGTTAAGAGGCCTCGTCCAATGTCACACAAGAAGTTGGTATCATATCCAGGAATAGCTTCCTATCCATTGCACCATGCTGTGACACAATGCTGCTATATAGAGAGGAGCTTACTGTGCATCTGTGATACATTATGCAGCTGCAGAGAGCATTCAGCATTTGAGATTCTAACAGCATAGATAAGCTAAACATAGAAGAGATGGAAAAAGTCAAGTGATAAAACCTGCATCTTTGTAACCTCCCCCAGCAAAACAGCAAATCAAAATTTGTATCCTAGGTGGTGACACAAAATCTCCTAAAACGTGGAGTCAGGCAGTATCTGAAAGAATGAAAAGCAGCAGCATTAAGTAGAAACCTCAGTAGATGCAACGTGTATATTCTGGTTCAAACATTCTCTTTCTAGTAAGACAAAGAATCTCTAAAATTAATTACTAAGTCATGATGAGGCAAAGCATAGAAATGCTAGGGTGAGACGTTGCCTCAAAACCTTCTGCAGGCATTAGAGATTAAGGTGTTCAACAGACAAATGCACAAGCTAGTAGATAAAATCTTGCTTCCAGCAAAGCTAGGCTTCTTTGCACCTAATGGCAAATTGAAGCCAAATGGACATGATTTGCTCTGCCGCTGTTGGGGACTGATGAACTTACTGTGTCAAAAAAGTAGACTATTAGAAATGAGCAAGAGTAGGCTGTTGTTCTTGAGGACCAGACATTGCAGAACGCGCAGTGTGTGTGTTGCATAATGTGTTGTGGTCATACTGAGAGTATATTTTTAGATTCCTGTTCATCTTCCTGATGAGTAGTCATTTCCTTTAATTAAAGGTTAAATAAACCATCTCTGCTGCATCTACTCCTCTTACTCAAACGCTCTAACAGTTTTCTGACTTCCCCCTTCCCACCCCCCCCAATTGATTTCCCTCTAAAGGCCTTTGGTAGGCAGTGAAATAGGGTGACAGCTCTAGAATGGCAGGAGATAGGTTGTTCCACAGCAAATTACACCCTTTCCTCAAAGTAGGTGATTTTTCTCTATTAAACACAACCATTTGGAAGTCTAAACCCTTCTGCTTTCCCCTACGCAATCACACACTTCTAATTAAATGGAAGATGTAGTTATTGAAGGCATTAATACCTGCTTTAGTAACATGTGAGTGTACAAAATATAACCTATCATGAAAGAAACTGCTTTTGTATATGAATCATGTTAAAGACAGCACCATGCAATTAGTCTGTAAGAGAACTGTCTTGATGCTTACGCATGAAAGAAATCTAAATGCTGTTAGTTCAGCACCGTTAGCTGGCACATACTGATGTAAAATCTCTACAAAATTTCCCCTTGAGTCTTCAGACCAATGCCATTTTATTTATATATACCTTCCACATGGATTTTCTTCTTTTGGAAGGCAGAGCAGGTTTCTGCTGTTTTGTATAGTGGCCACGCTTGAGCCAGTAATACCATCCCTTAATCACATTACCAAACTGGCACAAATGAGAAAGAAAAACGTAATGCAAGCTTTTGGACAAGAGTCATGAGATGAAGATAAAGCACTTCCTGGCTCCCTAAAGGCTTTATTTCTTTTCAAGGGAAAAAATATGCTTTTATCAGCTTTGAAGGTCAGGTAGTAAAATACAGAGGTTAAGCAGTTTTACTTTAATTTTGGATCCAGTATCAGAAATTCCCATTCAGGGACTGGATAGCGTCAGATCAGCCTGTTTATGGATCTCAGCACTGGTGCATAAGTCAAGAGATCAAATCATGGGGGTGGTTTGGAACACTAAGGAATTCTGCTGTCCTGCCTCTCTTGATAGTGCTGTTGTCTGGCTGTGTCTATTTTTCTGTAGAAATATTACAGAATATTACAATTACCTTACACCTCATAATCTTTTTTTGTGTGTGATTGATTTTCTGTTCTGCCTCCAATAAGCCCTCCTTTTTTTTTTTTTATTTTTCTTTTTTTTTTTTTTAATGAAATATTTGTAGTCCTGGTTGAGTTTTATCAGGGTAAGTTTTCCACCATTTCTTCATCTGCCTGTTACCTCAACTCCTCTCAGTGGAGACGTCTACTTTTAAAGTCAGAAGTTCAGGCCAAATTCCAGAACCACTCATAAACAAGCAAACCACCTGGTAATAGAGCAGGTTTGTTGGTTTCCACATTCAATTCCTGTCCACTTAGAAATTACCAAAAGCTACAAAGAGAGGTAGTTAGATTACACCAGCAAAATTTGAACTGCAGTTGCTGCTATTGGGAAATATGTAGCACCAGTGGCCGTTACAGCTCTGTGCACCACGGAGGGTGTGCAATCCTTCTGTCACCCCTTCTCTCCACTGGACTCAGAGATGGGGTGAGGGAGTCATCTGGTACCTGCCTGAAATTTGGGAGTTTATCTTATTTTCCTGTCTTGCTACTGAATTCTGTGTTGTGATGAACAAATCTCTTGAGTCCCTTTATTCTTCATGGGTCTGTCTGTTAACATGACAGTACTAAAATATTTAATGAGACTGGTATGGGACTGAATCTGTTGATGATTGTGGTGATAAGGGCCATATAAAGTCACTGTTACAGCTAATTTGTTGTTACTACTTTGGAATTAGGCCAATGATTAGAGAATACAGTTGCTCTTCCTGAATTTGACACCAGCAATAACTATGGCAGTACAACAAGCTTTCTGAAACTCATATTGGCTTTCCTGCTACCTCTTCTGCTTTGACACTGGCCATTCTATTTGGTAAACCATTTTCCACTAAGCTTTCTTTTTGTGCAAAATCCATAGCTTGTAAAGAAACCTTATATAAAGGAGCAGTGTATTTTAGAAGGGATTCTTCTGCTCCTTTTTTAAGCAGACTGGGATTTCCATCAAGTTTTGCAAACATATGCAAGCTGGCATTCTAGCAGACTAGTGTTGTAATAGATGGTTTATCTTCCTCTGGGAATGATCCACAGTTTCCTTTGATTATCTTCCCATTTTTTGTGGGTGTCTGAGCATTGACTTGTGGCTCTGTCTGGGATGTTCAAGACTGTGTCGTATGATTAACCAACCCATGTTCAGTCAAACAGTTCTTGCTCTTTTGCTGCAGGGAAGATTCCAGCCATTTTATGTCTGACACATATCTGTGCTTATTGAACATATAAAAAGAAGAAAAAAATAAAAGGAGTATTAAGAAGCAGAGTTGAACAAAGAGGACAGTTGGGAGTAAATCTATCCTATTTCAATAAATTTTGAAAATTCTGCTTATTGCAGCTAACAATAGCCGTAGCAGTTCCTTTGATGGTTGAGAATTGTCCTGGTTTTGTACAGTAAAGAGTCTGTCATAATTCTGGTATGCCAGGGAGTAGTGAAATTGCTGCAGTCTGTAAGAGATATAGGGCTTGAGAGCTAGGTATGCCGAGTGATGAGCAAGAGCAGAACTGAAAGAGTATTTCATACACCACACCTGGAGCAGCACTGAAACTGTATTTTGTCCATAAAGACTTGGTACTTCAAACAGCCATAACAGCTTACACTTAAAGTAGGGATAAATAGGGTTAGAAGCTCTCTTTTGGCTGGTGTTGTATGTTTTGGTTTTTAAATAAGATTTAGACTCCTCTTAGAAAATCATTAACAAGTGGCTATCAGTTCCTTAATGCCTTCCATTACATGAAAAATATTAATAGAAATAGGAAGACTGTACCTTAATAGAGCTTTAGGGGTGCCGGACAGGTGTTGCATACTGAAAGACAGCCTCTCTCCTGAAGAACCTGCTGCAATTCATATTCCATCCTGACATTACAGAATGATTTATAGACAGATTTGGGGGCAGGAGGGGGCCTGACAATAAAGGGGGGTTGTTTTTCCTGCATTTGGGTTCAGGTGGTTGAAAGTTTCCCTTTTTGTCCTGATTCATCTACTTTTTGCTTTGTGCTTTGTAGAGAGAATCTTTAGTTAGAAGCAGAATGGATTTTTTTTTCCTGAAATTCCATAAATTTCTGCATCAGCGTCTACTGTTTCCACTGAGATAATTCTGTATTAATGAGGTTAACTGAAAGTGCAGTTGTGCAAATTCAGGTTGTCTGCAGTGTTCCCCAAAGACTCTTTTAATGTTGGGCTTTGAATCTCTCTGGCTATCCTAAAGCAAACACTTTAAAATGAAACCATATTCTAAAAAATTAGGGCAGGTCTCTTATGTTAGTTTTCCCTCTTTGCTTCCAGTATTCAGCTGTTCGCAGTAACAGAGCAGGGGAGGAAGGGAAGAGGCAAGCCTTTAGCAATTGAACAGGAGAGTATATAGATAATGTAAGGAAAATTCAGGAGCATTTGAATCTCATTAAAACTGTGTGGTTCTGAATCTTTTCCTCAGTAGGAAGAAACCTTGGCAATTCTGCAGGCATTTGAAACAGTAACTTCTCCTGCCATGACGGCATGTAGTATTTCACTTCTGCAATTGTTCTACTTACCTTCATCTGATTCCCATTCAGAGTATGATACATTAATGCTTGCTTCAGGCATTTCAGAACAAAGTCCCAACCCCCCTGAAATAATGAAATCGGCTTGAGGATCATTTTTTAATAATGTGTATTTGGATTTGGGTTTTTCTTTGGAACATACGAATTTTATATGCTCAAGCACTGCCTGCCCGGTTACGAGGTTTAGAAATGTGTTTTAAAACTTGCAGCTGGTATTCTGGTATATTCATACAGTATTTCTAGTGTATTGAGGGAGACACCAGATACTGCAAAATACTGATCACTGTGACTCAGCAATACTATCCATAATCTTAGTGTCTACTACAGAAAATGACAAAATCTCCTCCTAAATTATCATCAAAGCAACGGTCATGGCCCTGAGCAGCAGCTGCTACAACTGCAAATAAAGCACCAAAGAGAATAACTCACGCTCTTTTATAGAAAGTTTTTTCAAGGAGGTTGCCTACACTCCTGTGGGCATGAGGGGTTTACTATATTCCCCCTTTTACTGTATTCCCTGTACTACGCTCAATTTTATGTTTAGATAGGAGAATGCCTCTTCACCAATTAATGTGCCTCTCAGTCAGCCTCTCCATCTGTTGCCCTGACTTGCCAAACAAATACAGCTTTTTGGTAGCTTTTGATCAGTCATTCTAAATAGATGCCCCAGATATGCCCATTTTTCTTCCACTATTCTCTCAGTTTAACTGAGGTGTTATCCGAAGGTCGTTTAATGTCTTTTTCTGTTGTTCATTGGGGGGTTCAATTTGAGAAGAGAGTAATAATAATAATAGGGCTTGCATTTGAAGCACCTGGTGGTTGTGGTTTCCTCAAGATCCTACAGAAGAGCACCCAGTGTCCAGTACTGGAGTGGTAACAAGCACCGCGGGCTGATAATACCTAAAGAGGCAACTGTTCGACAATGAACATTGTGTAGGGTCTCGGGGGCTTGTGACAAGGAGGCTGAAATCGAGATCAGAAATGGCCAAAGTAGCAACATGTCTCCTTCCTGTCATGTTGGCTTCAGTCTTTTCTTCTCAAAGTCTTTCACAGAAGTGAATATTAATATGTTTATTAACAATTTAAGAACAGGAAAAAGCAAATCACAAAAAATGCATTAAGGAAGAGATACCTAGAATCAGATAATGAGTTGCCCTGGATTGGACCAGTTGCATCTTCATTTGTTTGAGAGTGTCTGTGTATTGAGTGACACCTGGCATTTCAACAAAAAAATCTGTTAGTTCCTTAGAAAATGCTGTTGGGAGGATGGGATTTTTCCTTTTATTATTAAAGGATGTTACCTTGAGAATTCTGACACTCTGAGGATATGATGCTTACTAGTTAATAGCTTAATAGCTTAGTTCAAACTCCTTTATCACTAACTGCAATGCTAAAAAAAAAAAACAAAAACAAAAACAAAAAACAAAACACAAACCCAAAACCAAGAAAAAAACCCACAAAGATCTGTTCCTGTTATTAGAGACCAAACTCTCTTCATGGATGTAATGTTACTGTTTAGCGAAATGCAGAATGATTGACAGGATATTTTTAAGGACTTACTTAAAGGGTTTTTTACAGGCTTTCAAGGAAGAAATTCTAACCATTATTTATTTGAAGATGCTTTTTAAAGACACAAAATCCCAACATCTCCATCTACAGATGCGTAGCCATTTCTGTTAATGTCTGACTCAAAGATTCAAAATGTCAAGTGTTCAACAAGCCCAGCACCATTACCTGTTTTCTGATTTCATACATGTCTTGTTAAGGCATTGAGCTCTCAGCAAGGGAGGATCTGTTACTGTTCTGAGAGGTGAGCTGCTAACAAAAGAAGTCAGTACTAGGTCTATTGATTATGCTACAATACCATGTTGATAGGAAATAAAGAATAATCCCAAAATGATGAGTTTCTGCTTCTCTCAGATGTATCCAGAGGATATTCTGCCTTGCAAAATACCTCAATTTCTCCAAAGGCTACCACGATCAACTAGATGGCCATTGATTCCCGCGAGTTTTCACTAATACTTTTACATCTGGGCGAAGGAGATGTGAAATGTACTGTGGCTTGTAGAAAAGCATTATATATCAACTTAGGCAATTTCAAATAGGTACAAACGACTACTTCTGTAGTGCAAGATCATGTTTTGGAATTTTATTTTTAGGTATCAGAATGATACAGCAGTAAAGTGGGGGGAAATCCTCTTCCCACTGCCTTCTCATTTTGAATTTCAGACACTTCCCCCCACTTTTATAGCAGCAGTATATCGTATTTACAATATATAGCATTTCAAGGTTAGATGGCCAGGTGTTGAGTCAAGAAAAAATTGCCTTCCCAGGGATACTCAAATATTTCAGTTCATGTTTGGAAGACAGCGTTGATGTGCTACTGGTTGATTTCATTTCAGGAATGGACAACACAATGATTCATCTAGACAGAGTCAAAAGCTGATCTCAACCTTAGTGCTCACTTTTCAAACATAGTCTATGATCAGATGTCTTGTGTGCAGGCAAGGCATTTATTTATATACAGTGCTGCTTCTAGAGTTTTTTTAAGTTTTTCAAACCAGTATGCCAATGTATTTCAGATGGATGTCAGCTGGCTAAAAGTCCTCGTCAGGATTTCCTGTATATAGTGTCACCAAGTTTTTCTGATCCAGCTCCATTGTTGTGTCTTCATAGTTACTGTAGGAATTAAAGCAAAAGACCAGAAGAGATAAGGAAGTAGGGCTATTGCTGGAGAGTACTGAAAATCAGTTGCCTGGGCTGGTAGTCTCTGAGAGGACAGCATGACACCCCTGGGCTTGTGTGCCTGGAGAAGAGAAAAGATCTAAAAGGAGGCTCAGAGAAGTTGTAGAATTTCTGCCTTTGGAGAATTTCAAACCCCAACAGCCCTGAGCACCCTGGGCTGAATTCTGTGTTGACCCTGCTTTGTGGAGGAGACTGGACTAGACGTCTCCCAAGGTCCCTTACCTATATTGTTCAGTGATGCTATGGTAAGAATACTAATGAGAACGACTATCTGGAGAAAGTGGGAGGGGAATGGGAGTATAGATGTACACAATCAGTAAGAGCATAAAGCTAAGTATAATAAAATATGGATCACTTAGGTGCTATCTATCTTAATGCATCGTCTTTTCTTTTGCCAATTAGTATGAAAAGTAGATCAGCAAGTTGTCAGACCAGGAATTGCCGTTGACTATTGCAAATGATTCTGATTCTTTCTTGCATTTTGACTGTGATGCAGTGGCTGTTTGCTACCATGTTTCTATCCTTTTTTTAAAAATCTCTATTACTTCTTGTCAATACAAGTTTAAGGTGCTTATAAAGATGTAATGATCTCAGTGTCTTTCCTCTGGCTTTCTGTATTTCTAATTTTAAGTAGTTCAGACTAAAACTCAATATTTCCAGCACATAAAAGCCTTGCTTTGCAGCAGAAAAATGACAGGCTTTTGTCGCCCTGCAAAGCCTCCTGGGATATTGTTCCTTAGCTATCCAGGACTTAATCCCTCACACAGGAGTTCGGGTTCCCAGTGTACTGGTTAGAGGACGACAGTGAATCTGGGCTGCAACCCTGGTGAAGAGGTAACTGCATAGCCATGACCACATCAGGAGCTTGTGCTGGTGGAGAGACAAAGGCTCCCTCAATTTCCCCGGTGAGTCCGCACCTGCATGATTTTTCTATTCATACTGCCTATTCTCAAAGCTGGCAACAGTGCCTACACGTAACACCCACTGTACATCATTCTTGGTCCTTGCTCACTAGGCAGGAAAGGATGCTGTTGAAGGCTCACCGAAATATGTGCACACCTTGACACGTAATTTGCAGAACACTGGCTGTTTTGCAGAGAGCAACTGTCTTGCTGCCCCATCATTTGTGGCCTGTCCAAAGAGTATAATCGGAGCTTGTGCTATTCTTCACGGCCTGAGCTTGATTTAAACTGTTACAATATACAGGTCTGCTCTTACTTCTTCGAATCATTGATCGCGAGGTTTGGGGATTGCAATTACCTTTTTGGCTTTAATATTTTCTAGCAGTAATTTCAGAAAATTCAAAGGAGATATAAACAAGTAAGCGTAACAACTATATTATTGCAAATAAACATGCTGTAAAAGACCCATTGTATGTTTTATGTCTACAGTATTGGTATTCTTTCCCAGTGAGGGATATTTTACCCCACAATATTTACTACTTCTTTTTGAATATAAATAGTTGTTGTGCTGGTTTCTGCTAATATTTATATATTCACATATCAAAGCAAGACATTTATCAGATAAAGACATAGACACCTGACCCGATTCTGTTATGATTAAAACAAAAATGAGGCTAAATGATGCATTGTTAATAACGGAGAAAAAATCTGAAGTAATTGAATAGACTAAGAAGGTATTCAGAGGGAAATTAATGCTTTCAAGGGAAAAATAATAACTTTAAATCTTCTGAAGTGAGGAATTATTTTATGTATAACCTATAAAATAGACCTGTAAAACTACTTTTCAGGTAATAGTACAGTTTCCAAGAATATAGTAGAATTCAGAACAGGATGGACTCTTTGCAAACAATGATAATTTTCAAATTTTTGTTAGGCAACATTATAGTGACTTTCAATTAAAAATTAGAGATACTCTTTTAAGCCTTGGCACAGAACCTGTATGGTATTTAAAGTTAGGTTCATGCCTGTTCTACATAAAGGGTAGACCAATGCACAAAAAGGTTAAACATCTTGGTTTTAGGGTGAGTAAATAGCAGAGAAAGGACTAGACCACATTATTCATAGTCCCCAGCTCCAACTACCAAATGTATAGCTTCCCTGACCTGTTTGATCAAAGATGAGCATTCCTGAACTATAAATGTGCCAAGCTGTGCTTTCATTGCAGTACTCAGATCAGTACGGATGTTGTACCTTTCTTGCATAAAGCTCTGAAAATGTCACAGATTGAGACAGTATATGTCTTATTGCACCCAGCCAAAGCAAGCTGTCAGTCTAGAATCTGCAAACTTATTTTTTAGCATTTAACTATTGAATTTTAAAGGATTGAAGAGATCTTATGTTTAAAAATGCTTCATGCAAAAAAAAAATTTACTAGTAAGAATGGTTTCTCTTTAAGTTCACACTAGCTACCAACACAATCATCAGTATCCTATTATCCTGCAAAGCTGTGCTGAATAGTGCTTTAAATTATCCCACCTTAAGAATGGTGTACCTTTTTTATCAGTTGAAAAACCTTTACAAGCCTCATAAGAGTCCATGAAGCAGTTACCTTTGAACAATTACACTGGATTGTTATAAATTTTCCATATTGTTTTTATTGCCTCTCTGAAGCGATCTGGGATTTTATATCCCTACTTTTTCATAGGGTCTGGTTCTCCTGACAGATGCTTGCTTATATCTCCCAGGAACTCTAATGAGAGGCAGGCATATGTCTGGTTTGGAGACTAGACCTTATGCTTAGATTGCATTTATTCTTTTTTCTTCTCAAAACCTCTTCCAGGAGGTTAAAGAAGAGAACTACGACAGCCTCATTCCATTCCTAGCTGTCCCTTTTCTTCACTCCTTCTTTGATGTCTCCCCTTCAGTGAATTGCAAATTAGCAAGACTAGTTTGTACGTGCATTTTAGCTTCTGAAAGAGTATTTCCTAGCAGTTTGCAAATTTGACACAATGACAATAAGCCGATACTGCACTTAAGGGATTAGATGTACAATTCATCTCTACTAGTCAGGAGTGGAAGGCTACTGTCTTTACAGGTTTCCATATACCTGCTACTTTCTTTGCCATTCTACTCCCATCTAAGCATTAGGCAGCCATCTAGGACATTTAATTGTATGAATGGTATGAGGTGGTTCCTAATAGCTTTTCACGCACCCTAGATAGCCAGCTACTCTTGTGTGTGCAGATTTTACATTGTGCGTACACAACTACAGACGTTGTCTGTTCCAGACTTAGTCAGGATGTACTTGCACGGGTAATTTGTGTACGTGTGGCAAATCCAAGGCATTCTGGGCCTGTTGGCAGGTAAGGAAATAGGGGTTCAGTTTGCATTTCTTCTGCAGACTTGGGCAAGTTAGATAAATCAGTTCATGGTGCAGCACTCTTGTCTTTTGGACTTGTCACCTTGATATGCGAGTAGAAATTTCTCCTCCTACCAGTTTGTCGAGTGTTTTGATTGTGACTGATGCCTCTGGGCATATAACACTACACAACAAAGAACCTATCTATGAGAGCTGGAAAAAATGCTGTGATGGAGGTAACACATAGGAAAAGTCCAGCGGTTACGTGGGCAGTCCGTGTTAGAGCTCCAGTTGATATCCAGGACTCATGAGACCTGGCTCTGTGGTTTAACTCTACCTTTATCTCTCTTCTAAGTGCTTCTGATGTTCCAGCAGTTGCAAGAAATCTAATTAGCTAACACTTGTTCAGATCCTTAGATAAAAGTCTGCCTACACGCCTGCATAAAACGGCAAGAAACACATTTGTAAAATTTTGTGTAGCAGCATATCTGAGATTAACATGGCTTGTGAAGATGGGGTGACTTCCAGTTTTCATTTTCATGCATTGGCTTATTAAAAGGAATAAATAGCTGCTAATTAATGTGGGCTGTTCATTTTTCTCTGAAATGCTTTTGTTTGCGATCTGGGTTGCTGAGATTGTCAAGAACTGCTTCTAAGCTAGATGTGTTTCAAGGATAGTATGTAGTAAGTTATTGAAGACTGTCTTTGAGTACCAACTCAAGAACAGCAAGCTAAAAAAATCCCTTATAATGATGAAAGGTAGGAAAAATGTATCACTTAGTTTTCACTTCTGTGTATCTGAGTTCAAATCCTTTCTTGGCACAAAAGCAAACAACATTTTTTTGCTCAATGTTGGGGAGGTCCTGCGTTCTCTGTGGTTGGAACTGTATGCTCCAAAAGTTTGACACAGCCCTGTCGAGAAACTCGTGTGCTTAGCTGTAATGCTCGCTCCCATTAATTCAAAAATTCATTAAGAAACGAGATGGAAAATGCAAAGCTTCTGTGCTACTTAAATCCCCTAATCCTATTTTGAAGACTTAAATGGTGAATAGACTTCAGGCTAGTGGTGTATAAGGGGGTGAATTTCACTCTAGGTGAGTTAAAGTCTCATCAGAAACAAGCTGGGCTTATTCTAGTGCAATTCGGTACCATTTATTAAACTTACTCCATCCTGAAATGGGGACGGGAAATGATTGCACAATTTCTAAAGCTTTTTTGGAAATGCCACATCATCCAACTACATTCACAAAATATTTGACGTTGACATGCTAAAAAATTTCATCTCCATCTTATAAAAGTTGCTGTGGGTGTCATGAAGGACTGACAGTTTCATAAATTGAGTAACTTGAAGAATAAGAGAGGAAACTACCATGTCAGTAGCAGTTGTAACCAAAACAAAGGTAAATATTCCAGCCTGATAGAGCTATCAGAAAGCTCAGCTTTCACTATTTGTTTGTGTCTGGGATTGCACAGTTGGTTTGGGAAATAACTCTGACCTGGAATCCTTTTTCTGTTTACATGGCTGTGGAGTATGACAAAGGGAAGCTTTAACTTTCATCAATAGTATCTCACCCAGGCATTTCATAGCTGAAGTGGAGTGGTCTTGCTTTAACTCTGTCATTTATTTGCTCTTTGACCTTTGCTTGGAGAATCCAATAAACAGGAGATATTTCCTGCTGTAAGGGGACAGACTCCCAACTCAGATATGCAAACCAGTCACTTGGTAGCATTAGATTTCATGGTGTACAAGACAGCACGTGAAAGGAAATCAGGTGTTATGCGTTCTGTTCCTTTATTTTCAATTTAGGCAGTGTGTGACCTTGAGTAAGTCACTGAACTGTTTTGAGCTGCCTGCCCTCTACAAAACAGTGCTAGCATGGCTTGGATCTTAAACAAAAATGCTTTTCCTGCCAGCAAGTGCTACACCTTTGATAATAATCTATAAATAATATTACTATGGAGCATATTTGAATTAGAACCTTAGCAATGAAAAGTCAGCATCAGCACCAAGGATTGCCTGTACTCCATTCCCTCTCCCTTTTATTTATATGCATTGGATTTATCAAGCACCTTCAGGTAAGACAGAAATGCTGAAATGCACAAATGCCTCTTAATAGACACTCCAGTTCTCTGCTTGCATTGCTGCTTCC
>NW_010519853.1:19054-110690 GCF_000687285.1 Phaethon lepturus
TAGAAAAAATGAGGTGTCTGTGGACATTTTATACGTGCTACATGCTCTTAATTTTTCCTTGTTCAATGCTATTTATGCAATCACAAAGCATTTTATGAGAATATGTCAATCTTACACCAGGGTAATGGACATTCCATTACTTTATCTCTGCAGACATTGTTGAAAACATGAAGTGTAAAATCAGATTCATTACCTAAAATATCGGAAGGGAACAGGACATTAATCGCAACTTGGCTTGTTGAATTTTGTTGTTCGTTGTCTCCTCCATTTAATTAATTATATTTCTGCTTTGGATTCAGAAGAACTGCACATGTCCTTTCACATATGTACCCATGGAATCTGAAGTTTATGCAAAACATTTTTTGCTGCCAAAACATTTACAGAATAGAAATTTTTTATACTTTGCAGTTCACGTGATATGTTTGCTGATGCTAACTATTCTACATAAAGTACCATATATACCACATACACATATGGTAGAAGCATAGAAGGTTCCTGATGCTTAGTAGTATATGGGAATCATCAAATAGGTTTCATGCTAGATATTTCTTGAGGAATCTGATGCTAACAGTGAAAAGAAGGGGGGGGGTAGGGAAATCATTCTTCTGTGTTTTATTAGAACCAGGAGTTTTGAAACCTTTAGGAGAGAAATCTTTATCCCAGCTTTTTTGCTCACTAGTTGATTAAGTTGTTCTGTTACACGTTACGCATCAGCCCAGACAAGTTTTCTTTCTTGGCGTTAGATAATGTGTGGACTTTACTGGTGCTGGATGGGATTCTCTTAACTATCATAAATATGACAGTACAGTATATCTGGTGTTTCTTCATGAAACCTGTCTTTGTTTCCTGGGGAGTGAACAGTTCTAAATGGCTGTCTCTTCTGCTTACCGTGGAGGAGAGCATTTTTGCCACTTGCTGTCTCTGCTCAGTACATTTTTATGCAGGTTTTCAGACCTTCATCAGTACAACAGTGTACTAGGAGTAACTCGCTGTCCTGAGCGGTAGGGTGAATCTGCACGGATATGCTGCAATTCTGACATTACTCAGGCAGTGCTGTGGCCCATCATACCATTTCTTTGAGTCGTGCTGTGGCATAGCTGTGTGCCCAGAGCAGCTGGCACAGCTTGGTTCTGAATTAGGAACACACCATGAGAAATGTGGCTCCGTTCAACACACGCAGAAGATGCTCTGGGCATCTTCCCTTGGTTGCTATTCAGATTATGGTTCCTACCCCATCTTATGAAACCAAAATATAGACTGTTAACTCATTGGCTTGGAAGAAATACCTCCATTTAAGTTTGGTTCATGTGATAACTGATTCCCAGTGAAAAGTGAAGCTGGAGAGGTATCTATTTGATTTCTTCTTGGTTTTTGTGGGGTAAAATACAGAGGCAGTATCTCTGGGTCTTGTGGATCACTATGTGTAACTGAAGAGCCAAAATAAGAGATGGTGGTGTTGTGTACTGCAGTTCTGAGTGGTTTAGCGTTGTATCAGACTGTTGCAAAACATTCCTGTTCTATAGCATTGCAGAGACTCGGGTTCTCTCTCTGCCTAGGTTTGCGATCAGCTACTCTGTGAAACAAGAAACTAGAAAGCACTTTCCTTTGGAAGTGTTGACACTGAGTTTGAAATCAAAATAGACTCAATGGAAGTTAAGCTGTTTTCTCGGGCATTTCTTAACCAGGCAGGCCCAACGCACTGCTATTCTCAAGAGGAAAAGCCCTCTTGAATGTCACGACCTTCTCACTGGTTGTTCAGTTTTAGGCTTAGCTAGATAGTGGGACGAGAACAGAACAACATAAATTTTTACTGAGCGTAAGACAACAGTGTTGCTTGTCCAGGACCTTGCGTCAAAGATGTTCAAAAGTAAAGGTAATCCCAGTGCCTGAGGCTCTTCTGTAGTCCTTGTACTGACAATGCTTATCACTGCTCTGCCCTAAAGCTCCTTACTAATACTGACTGAAAGACTGCAACGCAGCTCTGAGGTCAGGTAGTGAAACTCAATCCATAGGAACATGGGGAAGTTAAGGCAGAGAACTGCCTAAAGCAGAGGAGATACTGATAGCTCTGTATCTTTGAATCTTAGAGCAGAGTTTCAAAGGCCTAAGATGTGCTAGTGCCAAGCTTTAAATCGATACAGGCTCTAAGATGCGTGTGTCCAGGTGGGGTCCGCTTGCCTGTCTGCGCAGTGATAATAGCCAAGGAGCCGGTGTGACACCCCCTCACAGTTACTTAACTCACCTGGAGGCAAGCTCAGTTGAAGTTGTAGAATTGTAGGTTTGCACCCTCCGTGCTTTTTAAACATCAATGTTGCTAACTGTCACACTTACCTAAGGAATTTGAATCGCGGTGATTATTTTTATAGGAGCATCCCCTGCAGCTGGGGGATGGCAGGAGGGTTGCGACTTCCCAGTCTAAAATGAGGTTTTGAGCCTTACATTTACAAAAGAAACTCAGAGTAATTTCCCCAAGAATTTGACTTGAAAGGACAGACTCAAAAGTGGAGAACTTGGAAGGAAATAAAAAGAACTCCACATCTCATGAGTTTAGGGATCTCAGATCATTGTGTTTTGAACAGTTCAGATTAGCAATATTATAAAAAAAGTCTGTGATTTTTGGGTGCCTCTATTTTAGGCCACCCCCTGTGAATCACTTTACAGGAACATGGGCACTCATGCCATGATTTCAATTTTATTAGAAAAACAGCAATACCATAAGAAAATCTCTCGCCCAAGGCATATTCCATATGTTACTTCTCAGTGCTTTATTTTTCACGCCTGCAAGAGACAAATGCATTTATTCCATTAATAAAGCTTGTGACTTAAAGTGCAGTTCTACCCTGGAAAAAATAGAAATGCGAGGTTCTAAGTTCATTTTCCATCAATAGCTTCTACATTAAATTTGTTCAGATTACAAATGAAAAGGTGGTGTTATTTTTCAGACTGTGTGCCTGTAGGCCTCAGCCTTGTCTGTGAAAGCAGCCTTTTCATTCTCGTATGGAAATCACAATAAAGACGGTACGGATCAGCTCACATGCTTCGCTCCACCTCTGCAAGGTGACTTCATATTTTCTAAGGTTCACGTTATTTACTGCTGCTGCGAAGCCTCATTTAACATGTATCTAGAGGGCAAATCCTAATAATTAAAATACCCTACAAATACTCAGCTAAGGGAATAAAGATACTATTTCCCTGCTTTTCTTCCCTTGTTTGACTCCATTTATGAAAGTTTTAATACAAATGTATAAATACAACAATTTTGTTGTTTTAACTCCCTCTCCCATCCGGTAATGATTTCACAACCTCCCAGTTCTCAACTCTGCCCTATTGCTGAAAAGTCAGTCTCCCCACTACCTTTCACATGATGGATTTATTGCCTTTGTGAACCTCGTGTTACCCTTGGTATTGCTGCAGCTCAGCTCACAGTCCTTGTTTTTACCAGAAGCTTTAGACAAACGTCATTAGCCAGTAGAGGATCTGGCATGCACTGGGGAAGATGAATTCATCCTGGGGCCTTAAGCTTTGTGAATAGCAGAGGTATAAAAAAAATTAAAAATAGGTCGTTGGTCTTCCAAATGCCATCCTTACAAACAGAGGCTGGGAAAGTCCAGCTAGAAGGGCTGCCCAAAAAGGAAAAAAAAAAAAAAAAAAAAAAAAAGCATCTATTTTCAAAGAAATTCGGAAGTACTGAAGAGATTTCGGGGATCAATGTGGAGAGTCATCATTTTGAGGGGGAAGAAGGAATAGAAGCACATGGCAGGGGTGGTGTTTGTTTTCTGAATCACTTGCAGCAAAATCTTTTTTAAAATCATCAATATAATAGGATTAGGAGGGCAAAGGTTTTTAAAAATTAGTAAAATTGGATTGAGAGAGCAGGTTGTTAGTGAAAGACTAAATTAGATGAGAACTAAAAGCACACTTTAGGGGCTGTATTTCAGCTGGCTGATGAAGAAGCCAATCCTGCAGTCCACCCCTGTATCTCAGGCATATCTACTTGGTGCTAGGGAGGGTGTCCTAAATTTATATACCCAATTTAAGTGCTTAATCCAGTGTTAAGTTTGAGAGATTTTTGGATACTTTCTGCTACTGCTTTTCAGTAATAATAATTAAATATTTGAAATAGTTTGTCTCATCTTCTTTTGCTTCTTTTTATGACAGAATGGCCTTAAAATATCATTAAAAGGTGGAAAATGACCTCTCAGCATATGACATAAAATGAAGTCACAAATGATCTTCTGGACCAGTGTACTACTGTGGATAGTTCAGTATTACAACATAGCAATATTGGTTTATTGCAAGGCTGGCACACTTTTTTTGCATATTAACTGCATGGCAGCTTTGCTCTATGTAATGCAACTGTACTGTTAATATTTATTCAGCCTAGTGGTTCTCCATGCTGAAAATAGCACGCACTTTCCCTGCCAATGACAGGAACAACAGATCTATAGGATTATGATAAACTCATAGCTCCATATACAAATAGGTAATACCCGGACCTTAAGCGGTCTGATCCAAAGAAAATCAGGGCTCTGCCAGCAATTTATGGTGTGAACTTCTCCCTTCCTTTTCCCTTTAACAAACAAGTATAAACTCTCTAATAATGCATTAGAGATGCATTGATGATGCCTGTCATCAGCATAGCAGGGCTTGTAGCTTTTCTCTTGAGGCTGCTATTTCTGCTAATAATATTAATATGGTCCAATCTCTGGTCTCATTTGGGATGCCTTATCACCTCTGTGTTTGCTGGAAGTATGTTCATACCACATTTACATTAAACTCAAAACTGAGCATTAAAGCAGAGCATATAGTGGGTGCATATGAGTTAGCTTTGGTGTAGAAGTATTATAATAGCATTTATGTGACCTTTTTTGTTATAATAGACATTGCTGAGAGCTACTAAACATGCAGCTGCAGGTTCACAGGGATACATGGACTGGAGCAGGGGAGTAGAAGACCTAGTGATAGATGGAGAGAAGGTACTGTAATTTTAAGGGAGCTTAGGTACTAAAGGTCTGACCTGATTACCATCTACAGAAAGGTGGAATCAGAGCTGGCCCTGAATTATGTCTGCATGAAACTTCTGTCACTGAGAGAAGACTTAGTACCTGATGACCAGTCTTGTCCCCTTTTAAGTCAGTAACACGAGCTGTGTCAGGCCTAAAGGACAGGAGATCAAGAACATCAATGTCTTGCTTGACTGAAATATGTGTGGAATTTTGTAGAAAGATCTGTGAGACTTAGTAATTTGTCTCTCCCCTGGGATACTCCCAAGTGTGAAAGTGTCCGTTGCTCACAAAAAACAAATGTATAATTGCATGATCGGCTGATGAAATCAAAGTGAGATTGCTGGCAGCCTTCTACCTGTGTTTTTCTAGCATTAGCATTCTAGCTTTGTCACCTCTGATCAGGGGAAGGTAAATCCTTCCTTTTATAAGAAGCAGAGACACTTTCCCTCAGTACATAGAATAATGACCTCTTCTGTATATTATTCATATTCCTGTCTTTGTACTTGTCATTTTGCTATATCCTTGGTTGTTGTATACCCCGTAACCCTTCGTGGTTTTATCTAAGGCCTTTCGAACAAGGAAGTGAATGGCTTAGGGGATGGGCAGAGGTTTGCTAAGGCGTTAAATAGACTGGCATACATAATGTGCAGGTCCAGTAACACCACCGTCTGTGGCTGCTGAGCATCCTCCTCAGCTTTCTGATAGGTAAGGGCCAGTGCTAAAACATCCCTCACAGTGACAGACTGCTTGTTACAGTAACAAGGGGAGGCCTGTAGACCAGGTTTTTCTTGCCTCTTTCTAGAAGTACTCTGCAGAATAGCATAGAAATGGAATGGAGGATCACTGCAAGCCCACACTGCTTTTCTTTGGTTTCTGGCCCAAAAAAGAATGTGCAGCAACTTTGCTAGTCCCGAGCATCTGAAAATTATGAATCAGGGGCCCTCAAATTAGGAGGGAGCAGCAGGAGGACGTATAATGATATATATTAGCACTCTTTTTGTTCAGTGACCAGTGCTTGAACCATTATAATGTACTCATGACGTTTCCAACCTTATCTCCGCAGCCTAAGACTCTTGTCTCTGGAGATGGCTTTAACTATAAACAGAAATTGCGTAGGAGGTTGGAGAACTTAGGAGGGCATGATCGAGGTCCTGTAGCAGCACTTCAAGTCTGATTGCAGGGGACCCTCTGTGTGTGTGCTCACCTATCCATGCATGCACTCGTTTACCCAGCGTTTCATTTAGAATGCTATTAGTCTGATATAGATAGTGTTGGGAGTAGCTGCTTCAGCATTTTCAGAAAGCAAATCCTTTGCTGCTGCTGAAGCCTGTGCAACCCTAAATCAGGTGCTTGTGTTGTGCCCTGTCATATGCTATTTAGGTCTAGTGCGTTTCTGCTGCAGCAAGCTGAAACAAAATTATTTTCATCCCTGCAGTTAGTAACCAGCTACAGTTGGATGAATTGAAATGACTTTTGGGGAGAGCCATCGAGGGGAAAAAGACTCCCCAGGAGATGATAGAGGGAATGTGACTTATGTTGGTTTGTAATCCTCACAGAGAGGAGGAATAAACACAATGGGAGTTATAAATGCATTGATCTGTTTTATCTTGTGGGTGTTTTTTCTTGTTTTAAGTATATCATGACCTTAATATCTGCGTCAGGAACAAGCTGTTGCCCCTGGCTTTCACCGACAGCTGGTTTTCTTTTGATTCATCCCAGAATCTTCCCGCTGATTCCTGCAATATGTCAAAGAAGCGCAGCAGTTTGTTGACCTCTCAGGACTTCGCTCTGTTCATTATGGCTTCAAGAGTCCACAGTTGTCCTGGAGTGCAGGCTCAGCCTCAAAAAAAAAAAAAGGGGGGGGGGGGGGGTGTCTTTAAATGGTCCCGTTGAAATGGCTGATGAAAGCCCAAGGGAACCGTTGCCCTTGGGCATGTCCAACAATGGTTGTTGAGATAATGTCCATGACCTAAATGGGCTGGGCAGATTAAAGGTGTAAAACCTGGTCCTGTAACTGTACAGCAATGAACAGAAGGCTTGTGATTTCTAATGCACACGCAGCTGCCCGCGCACTCCTAAGGCAACCCCGTCTCCATGCAAAAACTCCTCAGCCTTCTGAAAAGGGCAAAGAGTGCCTTGTTTAAAAAAGTGTCAAGTCATGCTTTTATTTTGATTGCAGTTCTTGTTCCCTTTCATTCGTGCTGGTGAGTTTCTATAGGAAAAGCCCTTCCTTTGATCGTCTGTAATTAGTATTAAAGATGGCTTTGACAGCCCTCTGTGGGCAGAGAAGGCAGAGTCGGCTGAGATGCTCTGCAGCAGTAATTGCTGTTACAGTTGGATACTTGAGCCGGGACTAAGACAAACCAAACAAAAGGGAAAGTAACTTCCGAGTGAATTGCTGCCTGAGCTCTTGTACCTAATCCTGTGGTGTAACAGCCCTACAGCTGGACAGGCTCATTTCTCTTATAGTTGGTATTTATTTCTGGTTTTCTATAGCAGGAATTGGACACCACTTACCTAATGTGAAAAGACTTTAAGGGGCTCTCTTTGTTGGAATATATTAGTCAAGGTTATTTAGATCCAGCCAAGACAAGTCAGCTTTCTGACAGTGTATCCCAAAGCCAGAAACAGGGTGTTCCGAAGAGGAGCAGGCAACTGATTAGGAGGGATAGCAGGCATGAGATGGAGACATAGTTTCTCCACTAAGGAATTGTGTAGGAGTTGAGAGAAATTTTTCATTTAACTTAGCAAATGCTTTTGGACACGAAAACTTCCCGGTCTAAAGAGGGCCCCTCATTGTCTGTGTTTTTATCATCTGGCAGCCTCAGTGAATTGGCCATGAGTCCATGCTTATTGAAAACAACTGTATCATTTTGGGGGGCATTATGTTTCTTTTGGAGAACAAAACAAAATAAAATAGATGCCTTTGCACTGTGATGCGACACAACTGCAAACCGAGGTCAGACAAATAGGAAGCTGAAGGTCAAGGACTGGATTCAGGATTCTCTTTCAGTGCAGCTGAAGGAGAGCAGGGATGGATGGGTTGGAATTTGAACTCCAACTCAGTGGTGACTTGGCTGGTTGAGTCAAATTTCTAAATGAAAGAGGAAGGTGAAAATAAATGTGAGAGAAGTGAAAAAGAAGCGTTACAAGAGGGGGTGCAGAGGTATACAAAGCCAAGAGAAAGCAAATGTGGAGGGACAGGCACAGAAAAGACAAAGTGGAGAGAAACAAGAAAACCTTGTGTATGAAGCACTCTGCGTGTGTATCTGTGGATGAGTGTATACATGCACATACAAAGTAAAACCCACCAAATTTTGAAATACTTCTTAAAGATTAGAAAATGATGTCTGTCTCTATTCAGTCACTTCTGGAAAAAAAGAGAAATATTGGTTGAAATTACAAAGAAGCTATAGGAGGATGAGAATAGTTTTCTACATTACTTGAACTCCCTGAGCCACATCCCATCTGTAATTTATTAGCGTTGCTTTCTTGCTCCTGAGCCACATGAGCTTCCATCCCGTGCCCTGCCTGCCCACTGGCACTGACTGGCCATGTGGTGACCCTGTGGAAACCCATGTATGCTTTATGCATCTGATCCAAGGGCCTTGAGGTCAGCAGGAGTATTTTTGCTGATTTACTGAAGTGTCAGGGGCTTCAGATCTGTACCTAAATACACAACCTACCAGCAACTGCCTCAGGGCACAAGGATTTGTGTTATTGCTGGGTAAACTTAAAGCATGAAAGAACCCAATTTGGAGGCTGTAGTACAGATCACTGCCAGCATTTACTAGGTTAAGACTCAATTCAAACATAAAAGCCAGCAGTTCTGTCTGCTCTATCCTCCTAGACCATCTTTGCAGTGTTTCTGTCACACTCTAGCATGCAGGTTACAACACAAGGTGTGCTTGTTCTGAAAAAAAATCAAGAATAGCAGCAGTGTTAATGTGCCTTAAAGTGACTATATACAAGTGTGAGGATTATTGATGAGCAAAGAAAGAACCGTTACCAAATATTGGAGTCATGGTACGAGGGATATAAAGGAAACGTGTTGTCATAGTCCTGTTTCATTCTACAGTTGCCTTTCTTAGCAGCCTTTCCACTTTGTTGATTGTGGGTTTGGCGCTCATCTATGCCAAAACGTTGCCCCTGGTTGGTGCTGCTCGGTACTTTAAAGCAAGAGAGAGAGGAGGCAGGACTAAATGGATGGAAGCACGTGTTATTTTAACACCCGCAGAGTCAGCAAAGTCCCTGCTGTCTGGAGGGAGTTCTCTCCAGGGCAATGGTAAAATGGTCCATCCTTGGGTCAATTTAAGTTAGATTAATTAGAGTACAAAAGGGACAATGCTGCATCTTGGGGATGAACCACACGATAATCAGTCTTCTTTCACCGCTTGTACAAATACCTAGCATAGTACATAACATTTGAAACAATTATTTGACTGAATGGCTCTTCTCTTTTTTGATGTTTTAAGGACACTTGCCCCTTCCTCTTTCTAGCAGTTGGCCTCAGCAATATTATATTTCCCTAAAGGAAAAGGGAACACAGCCCTCGGAGCTGCATGGCTGATGGCAAAATTGTATTCATGACAGCTGCTGAAGGGGGAGTGCGGATGGGATTAAAAACACAAAGGGACTGCACGGGAAGATTACTTCAGAAAGTCACTTGGGGTCTAAGTAATAATCCTAATAACCACTGCAAACAGTAAGTATTTTCCTCAGCACTGCTATTGCTTTGCCAGCTGGGGGAATGTCACAAATATGCAGCTTAGAGATTTTTTTTTTTGTAATAATAGAACCCCCATGTAGTAGGGAATATAATCTCAAAGCATTTACTCATCTAAAACGTGTCTCTGGTCCTATAAGATAGATCTGTGGAGGCAGTGTGCTTGTATTTACCGTGTGCAGCTGAATCTGCAGTCTGGATTCACCCTGATAGGTTTTTTGTTTACTCAACACTCATCTCAGTCTCTCTATTCTGGCTCTCTCTGCAAGTGTGTGTTGGTGTGAGACCAATGCTTATTCTAACTCACTTTTCAACAAAGAGCAGACAGTGTGGTGTCCAATGTTTCCTCATATAAGGAATTTATAAATGAGTGTTCACTCAGATACTGATCCTGTAGCAAAGACTTTTCAGGGACTTTACCTAGATGTGATTATGCATCAACTTCTTTCAGTTCCTTGCAGAGACAGTGAGATGGATCTTTGACTTGTACCCGTTGGCTGTTTTGAGTTCCAATTATAAAAGAACCTTTCTACTCATTCACTCTTTAAGGAAATGGAAAGGGTAAGTCATAGAAAACTGAGAACCCAGACTGTCCCCTAAATTGCTAAGGTTAAGCATCTAAAATGCTTCGTATGAGGAGGACAACAGTTTTAAAGCACTGCTGGAAACACCTCTTGGGCACTGTAAGACTTTGGTATTCTCAGTAAGAGCTTCCCTTGCATTTCTTGTGAACCCAGATTTTTTGCCGATTCCATGAGTTACAGGTCAAGGGCAATGAAAAGGAGGTTGAAAAGAGTAGTCTTGTCCCCTGTGGCTTTGTACTCCCAAATTATATGTTCCCATCTGCTGGTTAATACTTACATTGTAAACTCTGAGGAGAAGGAGATCTTTCTGCACTGTACTTGGACAGTGCTTAGCACAAGGGGATCTCCATCCTTCCTAATCGGATTTTTGTGTTTTGTGATGCCAACCTCAAGTGTTACAAAAATATTGAGGATTAAAAAAAAAGAAGAAATATGGGGTTCTTGTTATTGAAAACACTTATTCTTCTGCTTTCAGTTTTCCCTCTTCTCCTTTTCTTAATAGCTGTGAAGATTCCTTCCAAATGACTCTGGGAGCTGAGGCTAAAAAATCTAAACCCTGCAATACTTCACATAAAACTGTGGGAGTTGTTGATAACTGCTATGTCCACAGAAATTCTTGAAGCTATGGATTGAGGAATTAAGAAAAGGAAGGTGTATGCTGAACTTGAGTTATTTGGAGCATGATTTTGCTTTCTTCTACTTTGAGCCATCTTGTCTTCTATCTTGTTACTGCTCTGATAATTTGAGCTCAGTAACAGTGGGTTTGCCACCTCAGTGGCCCCATAAATGCAGGTAGCCAAGGCAGAGGGCAAGTAGAGCTTCTGGCAGCCATTGCAAGAGCTCCCGTATGTTTTGAGCTCCTATGAGCCTGCTTCAGGTTTAAATACTCAACCCGACCAGTTGATTTGAGAACCCCTCAGTAATATCTGGGCTGAAATGTGATTGTTTCTCTGAAAGGAGGATGAGCTGGAGCTAAATGCAGTAGCAGCTCCGTGACAGCTTCTGTGAACGTCAGGAGTTTACAGTGTTTATCTTTGCTGGAGGCAGAATGTTAGCAGGTTGTAAATTCAGACTGGGTTTCCTCTCAGCTTGGAAGACAAATCCATATTCTCTGTGTTGTGTAGTTCCCTCCTGCTTTTATTTTTTTTTTAATTTTTTATATATATATGTGTGTATATATATATAAAAAATGGGGTTTTTCCTCCTGCCTTTCCTGTAATCCCTTAACTAGTGCCATTAACATTCAGTGCTGGAGAAAGCAGTTTTGCCAGGAGATATATTAGGAGATTAAATAGCTGTCTCTGTGGCTTAAGTAGTGGTATCCAAGCTTTACCGAAAGCATCTCTCTTTCCTTTTCTTTTAAAATAAATAATGGGATACCTGACACCTCAAGAGGACTGGTAATGCTAACAAAGAGTTAACCACAGAAATCAGCCCAAACCAAAGAACTCTGTCACCGGAACATCCCAAAGCACATTAGATTTCTTTTCTGGAGGGAAAAAAAAAAAAAATACAGCTGACAGCATCCACTTCGTGCCTTGCAGCTGAGCTCTTCAAGGCTTCCTAAGGGATAGGAAGCGCCTATTCCCATTGAAATAAGAGACAGCTGATTTTCCCAGGGTCTCAGGGAATTTCAGTTATGTAAGAAACACTACAGAAGAACAACCCCTGAGCAATTTCGGATCCCAGTATTCCTCAGCGGCAATGGAAGAAATTTATATAATTTTGATGGACAGTCACAAAAATACGCAGTTTTGGCGAAGCTGAATTCAGTCCAATTCAGCTGATAGAGGCGGTTTCAGAAATACTGAAATCTGCTCGCAAAATTAGACTTCTATTCAAGCTTAAGCATTGTGGCTTGGAGATTTTTAAGGATTTGATTACTGCAATTTCAAAGTAAAATATTTCAAATTTTTTTGTTTGACATGGCATTTTTTTTTTGAGGTTGTTTCAAATAGACCAGCATTCTAAGAAGTGAAAGGAAAAGGGGAAGGAGAGAAGAACAAGGACTAAATACTTAGATTGGCTGTTTTGACGTTTTAAAGGGTGTTTGCCCTTTTTTACAAAAGCTGTTTCCTGAAGGCATTTTCTGGATACCTCATGAGAAAGAAAATGCCTGAAGGAGAAAGGATGCTCTAAGGAGCAACATCTTCACTTTTACTAATGATTAGCCCATGCTGTAAATCTAGAAATCAAAGAAAAGAAAATTCTTGCATGGATGGCACTTTGGACTAGCCTTCTTAATGGGAACCGAATCTGAGATACTGCTGTCAGCAGTAATTTATTACCTAATGAAACTAGTACCTCAATTCTCTGGTTGAGATGGGACTCTCTTTTGCTGCTTACCAGTGCATATAGCTTGTAAATGAAAATCTCTTGTAGCAAAGAGGTGGTCATGTGAAGCCCTCGTGGAAATCTGCTTGCTAGAGTAGGACGGAGGCAAACGGGGCTCCTTTGGCTTGTGCGGAGTCCCGCAGGAAGCCTGGAGCTGATACCTGATCTCCCATATTCCTTAAGCAGAGCTGTAGCCGCTTAATCGCACTTACTCTGTCCATGTATTTTGCAAATTAAAGGAGCATATTTGAAAGGTCAACTTGGCTAACCAGGTCATATTCTTCTGTTCTGCTTTTGGCTTTTCAACTAAGGCCAGCAATGAGGCTTTTAATGAATATTGTTTTGCCAGGCAGATGTCTGTCCTGTTCGTTCAGAGCTGCGGCGAGATCTAGCAACTCATTCCATGAAAGATGAAAGGAAAAAGATTTACTTAATAAAACAATTCTTGCTTAATTGCTGTGGTTAGTCTCCTGCCTGGGTTTTATGGGTTCCTGCAGCTGGCTTTAATCTCCTGATTTACTCTGGGAACAAAGAAGGAAAGGAGTGAACTTAAATCAAGGCAGGAAGAAGTTGAAATTTTTTTGGCAGAACTCGGGAAGGTTAGAGACTTACTGTAAAGTGCAGCCCGCCAGGAGAGGCTCCCTGGGTTTGGGGAGATACAGTAAAATAATTTCTTACAATGTGACCTTTACCGTTAGTAATGTCAAGGGCTTCTACTACTCTGGGCAACTAAGGGAGGATTAGTAAAGAGTTGCAAGAAGCATTGAGGCTCCAAAGACGACTGACCAAAAGGGGTCAGTATTTGTTAAGTTGAAACACCAACTTGACATATAAACATGGGGATTTATGTTCGGAAATGCAGAGGATTTAGCACCAGCGTCCTGTCCCTCGCCCAGCATGGGGAGGTACGGCATGCCCACACTCGGCTCGTGTGACCCAGGGACTACCATACAGGTGAGCCGATCCCCCCGGTTAGACTGAACCTGCATCTGTCTCTAACATTTATGTTTCAAATACTTCCTAAAGAGAAGTTTTCCAGCACAGCAGCTTGGACAACAGATTTGAGCTGAAGAGGCTGTCTGTACAAAGCAGTGGCCACTGATCTAAAACCAGACTGCGCTCAGATCAAAGTACAGCATGCTGAGAATAGCATGGCATTTATGAGGAGCACAGAAGATGCAGAGCTCAGTATAACCCTCTGAAAACAAAAACTCTTAACAGGATCCAGAAGGTTTAGTGTCTGGAAAACTATTCCAGATATTATGGAGGTAGCTGATTATAGGAATTTAGTATCGATTTAGCTTTTTATTCTGTAGTGCAGCCTTGTCTACCCAAGCCACTGTGTAAACTTTCTGTTGGGGTGCAGTTTGACAATGCTGCTAACCCACAGAAAAGGTACCTGCTGCTGCTGAGGGTATCGCCCTGGTCTGTGTCTCCATGCCTCACTTCATGCTTCTGTGCTTCCCTGGCACTGACATTGCTGCTTATCTGATCTTGCAGTGAGCCACCCAGGCTGATTAAGGCTACCAACTTTTCTCACCAGTGAGTCAGCTGGATGTTCCAGGCTACAGAAAATATGGGAGTCCCCTGTAGAGCCAGGGGCTCCTAATCAGCTTCATGTGGTGTTACGTACCCGTAACTTCAGACTCTTCCTTTGCTGGTAGGTGACTTACTTGTGTCACAGCACACCCAGGCAATGCAGCCCCGCTTGGACCTGTGCTTTGAGGATGACTTTCTCTGGAATAAGAGAGGTGATGCTGTCCAATACTAGCATACGTCAGCAAAATCATATAGCATGTGAAGAACTGTGTGGAGTACCCAGCAGTCTGCCCTCCCTGTAGCACTGCTGCAGGCGGCAGAACCCTTCCATGGCCATAGCAGTTATGCAAGATTAAAATTTAAATTTAAATAGAAAACTATAATTTCAGCTCCTGAAATCAGAAGTCACATCTTCAGCTCTGGCTGTTGCTCATTAGTTGCCTTTCAATTACTGTCTTTATCAGCTGTATAGTGTAACATCTAAATACTGCTAAGTTTTCTTGTAATTTGAGGACAGTGAAATGGAACAGCTAGATTCTACTGTAGTTTATCAGAATGTATTAATTAGAAGCATCATTTCTAAGTTTGATGTGTTAGGAAGCTAAGGTGATAAATGGAAATCTTTGTATACAACTCAAAGCTTCTATTTGGAAATGAACTATTTGCTTGGAAATTGAACATTTACACAAGTGTATTTGTTGTGAGATTGTGTAAGTAAATATTTTTACTTGGTCTTGACAAAAATTAAGTGATGATTTCTAGGTAAACTGCTGGAGACTTCTTCTGTAATGTCTTTGAGATGCTGCTTGCTCTGCATGCCAGCAAAATGTTTTAGTTCTCCACTTGAGAGATTTAAAGCGGGACAGTTATTTTGAGACAGAGCTGAGGCAGAGGTTTCCTGTGCTATGAATTAATAACCGTAGAAGTTCAAGCAAGAAAGTCTTTCACTGTTCTGGCTACCATGTGTTCATAAAGCTTCAAACACCCGTTCAAATGGAGTCCTCTATCCAGTGTGGCATTGAAGCTGACCTCTGATATTCTGCGCCATTCTTAATGATGGTCTGTCTTTCATCTTTCCATTGCAAGGTCTGCTTTTGTCAAAAGATCAAAAACTGTGCTTACATTTCAGCACATAGACAATCAAACTCAAATAAATGAGCTGCTGCCCATAAGGTCCGTGCATATGTAGGTGGTTTGCTTAGCAGGGTCTGTGTTTTAGGTACAGAAAAAGGAAAGGGTGAGTTTCCTGAGCAGCAGACTTGGGGCCTTGGTTTAGTTACTCCTACCATGGAGACCACACAGCCAACGTGACGGAAGCAATTTAGTGACTCCTGTGGTAAATACACTAATTGTCTAGAATAACGTTGGAGAGGAAGATATTTACTCCACTTTGGGTGGAAGTCCAAGCTGACAAGTTATGGCTGGTGGATACTTTCAGGTTGTAGAGCTGTGCAGAAAAGCCTCTGTATGAGGACAACCATCTACCCATGAATAAGCAGACATGGCAAAGGGGAGAGTTTTTGAATTGGAGTGGAGGATGGCACACTAAGGAAACCTGGAGTACTTTAGCTGTTTGTCATCTCTCTATTGTCACCATACCTGCCTTCCTTAAGTAAACATGGTAAATGTATATGTACTGCATAGATTAGGTGGGTAAATACAGGAGACTGGCAAGCATTTTGGCCTCCAGGTCCTTGGTCTCAGGATTTATTGAGGTAGTATAACTTACAAATTTTTAGGTACAAGGTTGGCACTATTGATTTAAAAAATTAATATTTAATCACAAGCATACAACAAGGTCAATGAATCTTTGGTAACGAATTAAATAGGCTTTTCCTTGCTAGCACTCAAACACTGAGTAAGTAAAAATTTAAGTGAAAACATTTGTAGCATATGTGTACAGACTGCATTTAAAAATGTATGGGGCTCAGTACTATCTGACTTAATTCTGATTCATTCATTGACCTTGTTATATAAAACTCAATGTCCTTTTTAGAGGGAGAGTTGCAAATTGTGCTTCTGCATATTTATTTAGGAAGTTCAATCTTCTGGGTGTTCATACCCTAATGCCAGTGCTAAGTGCAATCACAACATTGATTTTTCTCACTAAACGTAACCTATTTTACCCTGGGATGGATTTTTTTTTTTTTTAATGGGCTTTATATAATGGCATATGTGAAAACCACTCAACTTAATGCCCCATACTGTAGTTAATTAACAAAATGGCATTGTAGCCATGGTCTGTCATCCCCTGGCAGTGTATTTTACCACTACCTTTGGCCATACAAAATGTCCGTCCTAATTAACAGGAGCCCAGGTATTGACTGTGTCAAGCTACATGGTGGAAAGAGCTATTTGCAGCTGCTGACAAAGTTGTAATTCTGTTGAAAATCCAAACATGAGGAAACTCATTTTGGTGTTATGCCATTTCAGAGTCCATCTCAAGGAACAGCTGAACAAAGTGTCTATATGATCAGCTTTTACTTCTCTCCAGTTGCTAAATAACGGTATCCTAAAATACATCCAAACATGTCCTAAAATACATGCTACCCAAAACATACAGATGGGTTTATACAGATCTCAAGATTAGTGGTAGTATTTTCTTATTAATGAAATGTTTATTTATTATTCATTTATTTGAACTGTAATATGCTGGAAAACTTAATGGGACTTAGAGCTTTAATGAACCTTCAGTAACAGATTTGATTCTCCCTTTACTTCTTCTGTTTTCATTTCTGAGTAATTCAACTGAAGGCATTAGAGGTGCATCAGGTTTGTGTTACAAATGAGAGAATTAAGCACTTACGCTTTTATGCTGAGAAAAAAGGTTTTCTTTTTCAATGCCTTAAATTGATTGTGTTTTGTCTCACTGTTGAAAAACTGCAAGGAGAAGACAAGTACTCTCCATCATTCATGACTACATTTTTAAAGTGTTTTAGTGTCTAAAGATGCAAAAAGATGAGTGTTTCCAAGGAACTTAGGTGATGAGTCCTCGTAAATGTTCAAGAAGATATCAACGGCTTGTTAGATGATGGTTTCTGCTCAATAACTAACATTTTGTGTAGCATAAGTATTTTAGAAAAACATGATCTTTTTACCATGCGTTAGCCTCTTTGCTATGGTGAAGCCAATTCCTGCTGAGTAGAGGCCATGGTGAATGTATTTTGATGGTGTGAAGTTAAGCAGCCCTTTAGTCATATCTCCAGCCTGCTGCTGGCAGAACGGATAAAGGCACGCAGTTAGCTGGCTCTGTCCAAAAAAGTGATATGTTGCCTTAGATCTGCATTCATGATACCACTCTCATTTCCTGATGGATTAGAAACATACATAGTAGTTAGCTTAAAACTGATATATTGAGCTTTCCATGCCTGAGCCACATTTGGAAGGTCACAGTCCTGAATGACTCTCTTGTAAACTTTTTACAATTGCTGTTTCCAACAGGGCAAAGGTGAAGAAAGGTGTAAACATTCTCAGTGCAAAGACAAGTGACCCCCGACAGTGGGACGTGAAACAAGAGGTGGGGAATGGTGGAAAGCATTCAACCACAACAGTTATTTGTCAGAGGATAGCACCAAGTTCAAGGAACAGGTATGAAACCTCATATTCTCGGCACATTAAACTCATTTATATCCATGATACCATTCATTGGTTGAAAGACTTAGGGCTTATATTACCACTACTCATAGCTATTAAACCTGTAGCCTGGAAATCTGGAGACACTTACGTTAACTGCGGTACCATCTGCTGATCTATAACAGGGCATCTCAGTTTCAGATAATAAAATTCATCAGTTTAAATTAAAAAATGAATAGAATAGGCCTATGTTGGGGGGGATGAGGGGGATTTTGGCATGGATATGAATATCCTTAATTTTAAAAGTTTTTACTGAACATAATTTTTTGCCTTGATAGTTTTGACCTTGTTTCTCTGAACATACCACAGCCTCTGTGCTTGGTTCATCAAGCAAGCAATGAATTCTTCCACAGTGAACTGCTCTAACTTTCAAGCATTGGTACAGGATAATTCAAACCTTTCAGTATTTAGTGTCTTGTATATAATACAGCAGAATCTCCTTTTGCAAATGGTTCCTTCTTCCAGAACTGGAGGTTCCTGTGCTAAGCCATACACTGTCAGAGGCAGAGCAGTGCACTCCTGGGAGCACTGGTATCAACTGGCCTGCCAGTGCCTGTGTTCCTGTTTAGTATGTTTCTACTGAGGCTAAGCTTGGTTGTTCCACAGACGTAAAAGCAGTGCTTGTTCAGTAAGTATGATTGTCTTCTGTAACACATAGTTATGTATTGCTGCTTTTGGTGGAAATTATTTTGCTCTTACTGAGTATCATCTTAATGAATTCGCACAACACTGCTATACATTAGTTCACACAGAGCATTTTCATTGTGGAGTTCGAGCAAGGCTTCCCTAGCTCTGCAGTTATTATTAGCCTCAAACCTGGGCTTATTGAAGAGTATCATAAAATCTTCGGTGGATGCTGGGTTGGTTATTGCTTTCCCATGCAGTCGGTTTGTACTATCTTCAGGCACAGAAAACCTGAGCAGATTTTAATGTTTGTATTCTGTGCCCCGTCAGAGTGCCTGGGAAATATTAGACTGCTTTAAAGTGTGGAAATTTCTGTTGTCATGAGCAGCTCACTGGTTCAATGTATTTACATTTGATATCATTGCAGTTAGTGAGATTTTCAGTGGAGAGTTTGTGGGGGTGGGTAAAGCGAAAGGAAAAATATATCATTTGAGCCTGCCAGAAGTAAAAAATAAAACCGTTTGAAAGGGAGGACATGGCTTTAGAACAGCATGTAACTGAGTGTATTTGCAACTGCGCAACTAAATAGTCAGGTTATCAAACCCCAAATTAAATCTTCTCAATCAAATTTGCATAAAGTCTAATTAACCCATAAAATATTTTTAGCACTAATTATGCAAATAAAAGTCAATGCTTTAATTAAGGCCTCTTTCATTTGTGTACGTAAATAGTCTCTGTCTTCTGAAAGCATGACTAACCTAGGCTTGAATGAAATGTTTGTGTACAAGGATACAGGGATAGGGAAACCTGGGCATGTGTGTACTGAGATCCCAGTGGGAAAGCATACAGTGCAGTGGGCATTACATTACTGAGTTTCTAAGTGTCACTTGGAGCCCTCTGTGCAGAGCACAAATATTCTATTAAGCTAATTTAATTTGGTTCAGAATTGCAAGTCCCTGATGGGATCTTTCTGTGCTGCCACCAGCTTTTTCAGGGTAGTTGAGCAGTGCAGTTCATTTGGGTGATGTGCGGTTCTGTAGCAAGGTCAGCATAGGTGTGAGGTACTGTTCTGGAGTTCCAGCATCAACACAGGCTAATCTTCTCTTGCAGCACACTCAGCCAACTCATAAATATGTTGGTTAATTTAAGCAGAGTTCCACTGTCTTTGCAGAAGAGCTTCTGAAAAGCAAGTAAATTAAAGTTTGTAGTTCTTGACAAGCTGTGTGAATGTTTATAAAGCATTCAAGAAGATCGTAGTATGTTTTTTCCCATGTTATTTTTCTTTACATGACCATTTCTAGCACAGCTCAGAGAATCAGGTAGCAGGAAAGGAGGGTGAAGGGTCTTCTACAGTTGTGCCTTGTCACTCTGCTGCAACCAACAGGAGTAATTTGGCTCTCCCCTTGTATTGTCACATGTCCCCAGCTGATTCTCATCAGGAGAATTGCATTGGAGTGCTGCCTCCTACAAACTATTTTGTGTAGCCAGATAAACCTACATCGAGGATTCATTCTGGTCATACTGCAGAGAGTGATGTATTGAGTTGTTAAGCACGTGAACAGGAAATTCTGCCCTTTCTCTGTGTGCTCTCATTTACTCGGGAATCTCCCTGACGCACCATGGAGTACCATTGCCCTCTTTCCCCTTCATATCCCTGGAAACAAGTGCCCGTACTCAATACAACTACTCATTTTCATTGCCACGTTGCTTTTCTTTTCTTGCACGTTTCTACTATTGTTAGTGTATGGATACAATTACATTGTAAGCACTTTGAAACAAGCAGTTTATATCTTAATGCAACACCACTTAGCAGCTAATATAGCTTTCACATTATATAAATAATAAAAAGGGACATATTTTAGCTACATCGCATCAATAATTGTTTACAGTTAAATCTTGAGAATTTAAGTGGGTCACGCTTTTTTACTTTTTTAAGTAATATTTGTTCTCTTTGTATTTGTGCTGCTAAAGCCAAGAGCTATCGCTTCTTAACTTAGATTTATTCAGAAAGACTTTACCACTATAGCAAGTAACTGAAAACAGCTTGAAATCAGCAGTGTTTGTGTGCCTCATAATGCAATTTGTGCTGAGATTCAAGTAGCTATTGATGAGGATAACAAGTGTTGATTAGTGAAAACAAGTCTTAGACTCTTGCTTGGTCATTTGTTTTCCCTTGTTGTTTTTCGTTTCTGGAGGAAAGCTGGTAGGTTTGAAATGTGTCCTCAGGGTAAATGAAGAGATATTTTTGGTTACTATTATAACCATTTCCATATTGTAATCTTGCCTCTGTTTGGTTCCAGCCTAAGGCTTGTGTGGTTGATTTATGATGTGTACCGCATCTACCCTGAGAACAGCTTCTGTGAAAGGGCTCGTATTTGCTCTGTAGTTTATTCTGGATTGCCACCACAGGGTATAAGAGCTGTTCCAAGACAGAGCGAGGGTTATTTTTAACCTAAGTAATTTTCATTGTCTTTTTTTTTAATAGCATACCTCCACCAGCTGGTATGCTGTCAGCTGTGGGGATGAGAGAGATGGATTAAAGGTAGAAGCAAGGAGGGTTAGGGGAATTTCTTAAGCTGGCTTCTCTGCCAAAGCCAGAGCATCCTAAAACTGTGGTGTCAAGAAGCAGCGACTGGGGCTAATCTAGGCCTAACTCCTCTTGCTCCTGCAAACCTGGAAGTGGGCTGGAGCAAGCTGCCTTCAGTCTGTTCCTGGGCTGATGTTTCTGCCTATGGATGTTGTACTTCGTTTGCAGCGGAATGGAGTCACCCAGTGCTTTTGATGTCTGTCAGCCGGGTAGAGAAACTGAGTGTGGGAGAATGGAGAGACGTTTAGAAAAACTGGCATAATGGAAAACTGCTGTGATGTAGCACTTTATCCTCTTGGCCTTGAACCTTTTGAGAGGCCCGTGGGCTTACAGCTCTCCAGCCATCTGTCTGATAAAGAGGCAGACTCGGGAAGAGTGCTTCCAGATGTTATGTTTATGTTTCAGACTGTGTCACAATCACTTATACCCCCGCCACACGCGCACACATTTTTCTAGTTGTTTGTTGGGATTTTTTAACACTGTCTGGGTACAATTGCATTCACATGGAAGCAGCTAATGATGTTACTGGGCTGTGTTTCCTTTCATCAGGGCATGGAGGAAAGCAAAAAAGCCGTCACAATTCTGTGCAGGTCCCTCCTCTGTCTGGCGGCACCATATGCTGCCAAGGGATGTCAGTGAAGGGAACTCTTTTGTGACTGAAAAACAGAAGTAAAGCGTGTATGTACAACATGCCTTAAACTTGAAAAACTGTTATCTGTGTGGTGTGTGTGTCTGGCCATACCTGAAGACAGTCAGTCTGTGCTCAATGCATGGACAAAGAGAAGAGTATTCGCACATTATGAGCAGAGTATTATTAATTTTTTTAGAATCTGGGTCATCTTTCCCTGGCACAGTTTTGGGTCAGAGTGGTTTGCAGAGCTCAGCAGAGTGGCAGCGGTGCCTGCTGACCTCAAAACTTTGCAGTCTGAGCAGAGGACACTGGGTTTCACAAGAACTCGGAGGTTTGGTGCTCCTGGGTCAGGATTTTTTCATTACAGTTGTTTATCCTTCTGACTGATAATTGAGGCAGGATCAGAGCTGAAATGGCACATGCCACTACTATAGTAGTAGGTGCTTGGGAAGTTGTATACGTCTTCAGAAGGTCACATCTGTGTCTGCAGAAACTGATTTGTACGAACTGTAGAGATACTTTGGGAGGAAGACATTAGCAGTGGATTTTTTTTCCCATTGAAGCCCCAAACAGAAACAATTTCCATTCATTTATGAGAAAGTCACATATGAACAAGCATTATGGCCTCCTGAGTATTTTGTTTTAAGCACCATGCATATGTTGGTGCAAATTAGGTGCAGTCTTTTAGGCTGATGGCAAATTACCTGCGCAACCCTCAGAACTTCCAAAGTGAGTCATTCCTGTGATGGGCATCTGTCTGTTTAGAATGACACATGGGAATGTATGCATGTAGCTGTCAATAACAGTATTGGGAATAATACAGCTAGGCCTTCACCTACTGCTTTAAAGATCCTTTCCCTCCACCCTTTCTCATCTGATTTCCCAAATAATTTATCTCTGCCTTCTGTCTTTGCATTTTAAGATTTCTCTTTATGTAAGGATGCCTGCTTCAGGTCAAATTAGGGCACAGATGTCTCCAGCGGATGGTGTGGGTGCCAGAGATACACTGGACATCTGCACATATGGTGGAGGATCAGCCAGCTGTGCCTTGTAACAATATCTTTTCTAGGGCACAGAAGACTAGGGTTAGAAGGTTGCTTCCCAAAGGAGCCTTTCATATGGCTCCTCTTTTGCTGCTTTGAATGTCAGGAGTGTTTATCAAAGCCGCGAGCTGGGACGGGAGGAAAGATGAAGAATGTCTCTTGTGCCTCTTTGAGGATTAGGCTGCCTGCAGGAAGGAGGTGGATGCTCCATTGCCTCGCTCGCTCTGTCTGCTGCAGTGTCTAAGCAAGTGTCTGCACAGACTGTCTTGAGAGCAAGTATTTGTTTCTTACACCCTGCTGTCTTACTGGGTACTTGCGGGAGCAGGGCAACATGTTGAACCATATGAATCCTGAGTGGTTTCGACTTAATGGGCAGCCCTCACTTGCATTAAGCAAAAGTGAATTCCATGGGAGCCCTCATGGACAAGGACTCTCACCGAGGCTGAAGGACCCTTTCTTTTCAATACTTTCAGTAATGCAAGTTCAGAAAGATCAAATTTGAGATAACTATAGCAATTGTCATGGCAACAACATACCTCTGTCTAGTTTTCATCTAGCACTTACCACGGTGAGGCCCTGATCCGTAACTAGAGTGTTGGCCCTACCATAATCCAACAACACTATTACTAGGCAATGGTTTCAATAGAAATTTGTGTTTAACCTGTCATCAGCATAAATAGCTGCTTTCTATCAGATAAAGGCTGAGTCAGAAAACCAAGAGGGTCTGCACAAGTGTTGCAGAAGATACAAACTGAAAGTATTTTCTTTATTAGGTATGTCACAACATTCTTCTGTTTGAAATTCACATCAAGATGTTATAATCTAAGATGAGATTTTTGAAAGCCAAGAGATCTTTGTTAGGAGCCGTTGAAATGAATTTTCATTTCACATTTCAACAGAATCAGTGTTAGACTCGGTTCTGACCATTCAAAAAATACTACATTAGTCTTTATAGATAACAACATAGTATTAGCCAAGGAGTAAGGCATTCCCATGAGTTTTCTCTCCAAGAAAATAAATTAATTAATAGAGATGAGATAACAAAATGCATGAAATGAGATCTATCCATGATCTCTACACAAGTTCCAGCCCAGTTGCAATAAATTAATTTTTTGTATTTTTTGTCTACTTTGGAGTTCCTGGGTCTGTTGGGAAGCAGAAGGGCTGAAGCACCAAGAAAAAGGTCATTCTTCACATATTTCTTGCCCAAATGAAAGCATCAAATTTGTTTGCTCAGCAAATCTGTATAGTTTGGGAAAACTTTTTACGTGCTTATCAAAACCAAATGCTGGAGGCTTAACCGATGCATGCAATAACCCAGCCTTGCTGAGAAAGCTGCCATCAGTGCCTCCCCTGCTTTCCTGTCAGATTGGATATATTGTTTTATTTCATTATTATGTAAATAGAGCAGAGCCCCACACATTAAATAGAATAGGATGTACAATCATGGAATAATGGGACAACAGGTTTACATCCATTCCAAATTGAGAGACGGGTTCAATAATAACTGTAATTCCTGATGTCCAGGGTGAAATTATGTTTTGATATCTGACAAAGTAAGCATTTCTCAGAGAGTGACTAGAAAACATATGGTCTACTTTTCAGCCTTTTACTTATGTCTAAGCATGTGTTTTGCAGAGCTCCTGGAATATGCAGTCGGAAAGGCTGGCTGTTCTACTTGCATCTTCTGCCGAGAGCTGCTGTGTTCTTGCCTCTTGCACACAGCGAGCGCTATTGCTTTCCATTTTAACAAGCTGTAATTCATCGCAAGCTTGTCTGTGAAAATATCCTTCTGATGCAGCACACTCACGGACTGATACTTCTGTTAGTTTTTCATCTTTGCACTTTAAATCGTGAGTTCTAATTTGGGGTGAGGTCCGCTCTTATTTTTCCGTGAGAGCTGGCATGGTTCGGATGTTTTAGCAGCTATTGTAATGCAGCCTTCCTTGTGATTTGGAGGCAGCGGAAGATAAGAGACAAAAGATGTAGCACTGGGGGGGGAGGAATTTTGTGCATGTGTATTTTTTTCTCACACTGTCTTTGAAGCAGAAACATCTGCTGAAAGCCATAAACAGCTGAGTTCAGCAATACCTCATCAGGCTGCCAAGCAACTCTGCTTTCCTCTGTAACTTGCGCAGCAGAGGAAATAAATCAGTCAAGCAATAAATAACGAAGAAAATTTAGGAAAAAGAGCCAAAAGCCAAACCTTTCTAGAATAAAGTGAATAAGATCTTTGTTAGTATTCGGCGGAGCAAACTGAAATATGTTTCTCACACATGTTAAGCTCTCTACACCAGTGCTGCTTGAGGAATTTTGTAATAAAAAAACTCCTCTGAACTCAAGATGCTTAAAACTGGTCAGGAGAGACCTCTGGAAAATAGGCTACAATCTCATAAAAGACAATTAGATGATTTTAAACATTTTTCCCATCTCATGCCTTTGTCAGGTCAGTAGCAGCTAACCAGCTGATGATGGTAAAGTATCACCGTTTATCTGAGACCTTTACATTTCCTTAGGCAAAGCACGATATATTAGACAGGTGAACCATTTGTGTCTGCACTGGCTTACTGAGATTTACTTTTACACTCAAAGTTATTTTAGTTTGATGATTTACTGCCTATTTAAAGTACAGATAAAAATCTCTGTTTCTTTTTTTTTGTTGTTACATAATAATGGCGATTCCTTTATGAGACAGGTGGAAAATTATTATATAGATGCTAAGTCTTTGTTGTTAATCTTGTAAGTTAAGCAAGGTTGGTAAGAAAACCAGCAGCTGATGGTAACTGCTGACTCAGAGGATTTTATGGCGTGCTGCTGGTGCTGTGGGCTCCTACTGCCCGCTTGTAGCAGAGCTCTCCCTCCAGTCACCATTCCCAGCTGTCACTTTGGTTCTGATCGTTAAGTTCTATTCCCAGTTGACCTGGGTATGTAATTAAATAAGTGGTGTTTCTTGTATACCTGCAGTGAGGGGTGGTTAAACACTACTCCTGCTGCCTTCTTTGTCCAGAGACCACATTGTCTGTCTTTTGTTGCTGTACCTCTCGCCAGGCCTAAATAATAGAATGACAGAACTCGGGTGTTTTTTACACACATCATTTCTTTTCTCTCTTTTTAAAATTCAGGATGAGTTTAAATGCATTTCATTAGCCTCTGCCATTAGGTCTATCGCATATGCTCCGCTTGGAGATAGTTGTAATGAAAAAATAATTTTATAAGCACATTAAAATTATCACTTAAAATCACTTACATGATTAATACAGGGTTTATAGAGGAAGTTGAGTCTTCAATAAACACTTGGCAGACTTAACTGTTGTCTCATGAACACCAGTTTTACATTGGTTTAGCTCCACTGAGTTGAATGAAATTAATCTACTGATTCTCACTTTTGTAATTTAAACCAGGATCATGCCTTACACAACCATAAGATGTTTGTTTAAACTGATTTGCGGTATCCAGTTCTGCGATGACAAATACATGGGTTTGAATGCCAAAGCAGCATGAGGTCCTGAACCTGAACAATTGACCTGATCTGACGGGTCGTGTTAGCGCATCGGTCCAGGTGTGCGTGCTTCTCCGAGACACTCACATCTCAGGCTTAGAAAACCTTGCTCTCTTCTTCTGGTTATCTTCTTAGAAAAATGTTTGCAATAGCTGGGCTACAAATATAGCTCTGTTCCTACAGCTCTCTAGTATTTTTTTCAATATTTCCGTGCACTCTTGTCTGTCCTCTGCTCTCTGTTATACTGGTAGGCTTGCTGAAGCAGGCAGCATGTTCACTATTTGTATAATATGCAGCAGGGTCATAGCCTATAACAAGGCTCCTACTCTTAATAATAGTCATCTCCTATATCTGGTTAATTCTGTGTGTCTGCATGAAAATTTTTGAATGGATCCATTTTTTGGTGTGAAGCGTGCTTGAAACTTTTGCAGGCTGATATGGGGATAATACTAATTCGTTGCATAACTACTAATTGGCCACGTTAGCAGTGCTTCAGACTGAATGAAGCAGCATCATTATTGTTCTGCATACACTTTAGAGCATATGAGCACTGTTAGCAAACACAACAGTTCATGTAATTCAAGCTGGACATAACACAACTCAGCAAAACCAAGGATTTCTTGCATTCTGTTATGATGGATTCCATTCAATTCCCCCTGCACATTTTACATGGTAGATAGAGATAATGCATGCTTTTTTACAAGCTTGGAAAGTAAAAATCTTTGTCTATTATAGACAAAGCGGCTACTGTAGTCTAAAAAACTAGCTTGCATCAGAGATCATTGCAGTACTCCACACACAATTGTCTTACACAAGAAGGAGTAGTTGCTCTATTGGCTTCTATAACTCATCATTTGCAAGTCATAATTTATCTATGGTTCAGGCTGCAGGGACACCTGTGGTATTTCACGTTATGGAAATGAAGGAAGATCTTGCTTTTCTTCACTGTCACTTCATGGTGAATATCAGCAAATACAGACGTTTTCAAAAGCAACCTTTTTTTTTTTTCAGAGCTGTGCAGCCAGAGTCCCTTAAGTGTAAATCAGTGTAGAATTTGTCTTGCTGCGTCAAGTGCTTGTATGAATCACCTGGTTTGAGTTGGTTTTTGTTACATAAATTTGTGGGTTGGAGGGGACATAGGAAGTGTTTGGAGGATAGTGTGTGTTTCCTGGCAATTGAACAAGGTAGAGGTGGGCTGTTCTTTTGAAATGCAGTAGATGTCTGTGAGTTCTCAAAAAAATTTGGCTGTGGTCCATCAAATCCCGGCTAAATAAGACCCTTGGGGTTCTGTTTCTTTCAGTAGGTGATACTAGATGTTTCAGATCTGTAAGCATATTCTTTGGTAACACTTTCAAAATTAAGAATGAAAAATTAAATCAGAGTAGTTGTATTATACAAAAGTTGCCAGTGTTTTTCGAACGCGCTTTTTCCTTAAGCAAGGAAATTCAGTACTTTTTCCTGGAAAAATCTGTGATGTGTCCTTATTACTTTGAAGGGTCAGAATGAGGAGTGTCAGCAACTGGTACACATCAGTGTAGGTCTGCTAAAACAGTATATACCAGTTTGTCCCACTGTCATTCAGGAAGAACTCATAAAACTTTCCTGTTACTACTTTACCAACATGCTAGTAGTTTCATGGGGAGGTAAGTTTACTAAAGAAAACTGAGATGCTTGTTGTAGAGGTTTTTTTGATAGATCAGTGCTGAATTCCTGGTTGCTTGCCAGCAATTTCGGTTCCAGTTAAATTTCCAGGGATGAAACCTTAGCTTCATTGAAGCAAATGGCAAAATTTCCTTTGCAGTCTGAATTTCACCGCAAGTTTGGACTAAATTTTTACTCTTCTCTCCTTCCTTATCTCTGACATACCCCTCAGAAAACTAGACTAGACTAGTCTAGTCTAGACTAGAATAGTTGCCAGTTGTAAAGGACCTACAAGAATCATCTAGTCCAACTGCCAGATAATTTCTTTCCTGTTCAAGGCTGTGAACAGCAGCTTACACGCTCCCCTTCCGTGTGTATACTGCATGCATGATGGTAATTAACACAAAAGGAGTTTTAAGTAGCACCCCATTGATTTTTAGTTTCCATGATGCAAATTAATGGACTGAGCATGCACTCTTTGTAATCACACGAGTAGAAATTCAATAATGACTCTGTCAGAATACTTTGAGTGACCTCAGCCACTGAATTCATTCCTATTTCGACTATTTTTAATGAGAATGGCTTATTTAGTAATGCCATTGTATGGCTTGAAAGCAAGGTGCCCTGTGAACCAAAGTGTTGCTGATAGACAAACTAACAAGAATGTCAGTGTTTGTTCTGTTACCCAAAATAGTTTACGGCTCCTTGTGTGACAATGTTCACTGGAATGTACAAAGAAAAAGAAATTTCTGATGTATGTGGTGTGCATTAATATTCCATTGTAACTACTAGATTTCAACCAAATCAGAGCTCAGCAAGTACCACTGACAATCCCCAAAGGAATATAGTATCTCTGGTTAGTTTAGCAATTGGTCAGCTAGGTTTAGAGGTTTTAATTGTATTTGATTATAATTTCTTATGGTGTTTTTGTCATCTCTGAAAAAGGGTAATAGGATGATGAGGCTTTCCACTTGGAGATGCTATTTGTCAATTTTTATCGTGAGGAATGTTCAGAAATTTAATGAGACTGACTGGGAAGGAATATTTAAAGACAAATCTTGTTCATTGCTGCATATCTGTTCGGCTGTCTATACTTGTGTAGTTCCACAGTTTGGTTATACCTGCTGTGATTTCCTCACAACGAGCTAGTACACACCTATGCATTACAGATGAATACTATTTAAATGCATAGTAAATACAAGCTGTTCCCAACAATACTCTTACTTAGAAAAGTTGACCTAGAAATGTCATGATAAGCGTTATGTTGTACATAAATAGGCTCTGACCTTATAAATGTTTGAAAAGTGTGAACTCTTCACCATTATCTGCTCCCAGAGCAATACGGATTTCATTGACTTGGCTTTGAGTGCTAAACCTCAATAACTGGTTTTGGGAACATGTCTGTAATTGGCAATAGAAGAACTTACACTTTTTTAAGAGGGGCTAATGCCTAGCTATCAGAACAGGAAGAAGAAATCAGGTTTTGAATTTGGAGCCTGATTCAGCATTCAGTGAAGTTTGGAGAAGACTGTCCATTAGCACTGTCCTGCTCTTGATGAACAACTTCAGAATAGCTTGTACATCCTAAATATGCTTAAGAATACAACTACTAACTATGCACACCACTGAGCACAAGTTAATTGCTGTCTAAAGGACAGAAGATGGAAAAAACCTTTCAGCAACCCTCAGTGGTTTTCTTCAGGTTTTCCCACCCACGTTCTTTCAGAGTCCTCTTTTTAGACCTGCTCAATGTGCAGGCTCCAACATCCTTCTTCCTTCTGTTTTCTTTTTTTTAAGAACCTTTAACACATTATCATAATCTATTTTTATCCTGCCTACTAACTAAAAGTTTGGGATGAAATTTATTATTGATTCCTGGTATAATGGGAACATCTACTACAGGAGCTGCTTTGTGTCTTCCAGTCTGGATTTGGACCTTGGTGTCTCTTTGTATCCTGTCAAATAACTTGGCAGAGATTTCTCTAGTCTGTCACTTAGGGGAGTAGTGGGGTTTCTGTGTAATGATACCCCCTTTCCCAGCCACTGGGGAGGTTTGCATGAACTGTTGGGTTCTTTCACAGTATTAATCGAGTCTTAATTGGGAAGTATGGATCCTGGAAAGGGGAAGAGTTTGTGGTGGTTTCCCCTCACGTGGGTAGTATAGCAGAATGCTTTTCACATTAGGAGCTTTAACGTGTGTGAATATATACACTTCTTATTTGTGTTTGCAAGGCTTATAATGTCAACTTGTCATCATGCCAATGATCTATTTGTTCCTTTGCCAAGTTCTCAAGTCATTTCCTAGGTTGCTAGGAAGGATATCAATCTTTTCTACAGTGCTGCAAATTTAGCTGTGGATTGAAGAAAAATCAGGCATCCGATTCTACCCTCCATGTGCACCAAGCAGCCCCCACAGGGTGATCGTTAGCCAGCTGTGCAGGTCCAGTGTTTTATTCCTTTCTTTTTGAACGTGACCATGAACCCACATGGTCCTCCTTCTAAGAAAGTACATATAGCTCTTGCCAGGGTCTCGACCAAGATGAGATAACTGGCTGGAGCACATTATAGGCTCCTTGTGGCCCATGGCCTGGCTCAGTCCCTATAAAACTTGTATACAGAGGAAGGTAAGATTTGCATTTTGGTCACTGACCCGAGCAGAGCAAGGATGCAGCATGGACATGCACAGACACGTGAACAAGAGAGTGCTTCCAGGCCCTGCAGTTTGGCCATGACCCACATATTAGATGGGTAGGTGCTTTAACTACCAAAATGCAGTAAATCATTTGTATTCATCGATATCTATCATATTTTCTGTGGTTTCAGTTTTGAGTTCCGCATGTGCATTAGATGGAGAGAGAAGACTTAGTTGCAGTGACACTCTCAAGATAAAAACCATAGCTTATTTGGAGTAAACAGTTGACTGAAGTATTTGTCAGGCTCTGTTATTGCTGTTCCTGCATTCTGTAAGATTATTCATGTATATACAAGCATGAGTTCATTTTGGCAGGAAGCAAGACCATTAATCCTGCCTACTTGAAGCCATGTCTTTGTGGACTGTGGTAGGTGACTTACTGTTCAGATGACTTAGATTGTTGGAGGCTTCATCCCTTTGTAATCTTAATGAATGCTGAGTAGCTCAGCCCTGCATGAGAAATTTTTCAAATATTTAAGAATATTTTTTCTTTTTAATCTTATATTTTTCTTACATTTTCTTATATTTCCCTATGTTTATATTTAATTTCTTCTATTTCTTATTTTATTGTATATTTAATATTTTTCTTAGGATAAATCCTCTCAGGCGTATTTGGTTTCTAAAGAGTTAACTGTTGCATGCTATTTTACGCATGAGCCAATTGAATCGGATAATTTGCTGTTTCCTAAATAATGTCAAAGATCTTTTGTCCAAATAAGATGTTAGAGAGGGTTTGAGGATTCCTTTCCATGCAAATTCTTTACATGAAAGTTTTACAGTATGTACCCTACAAGATTTAGAAATACTGCTATTTAAACATCAATACATATAGTCAGTAATTGTTGATATCTACTACTCTCTTTAGTATGTTTATTAGAACTGTTCCAGATATCCCTGAAGACAGATTTAGAAAAGTGTGTAAACCATTTAGTTTTATAGTTGCTGCCAGTTTTTCATCTTAAGTGGGGAGAGAGATGGGATTTTCCTAGGCACTGAAGTGCTGAGGTTCTTGCCCCTAAAGTTCAAAAGCTATCAGCTACTGATAGTAGTCACCAGCTTGTTTCTGTAGTACCCCAGCCTGATCCGTGCTTCATTAGGGGACACCTCCCTCTTCCCAACAATGTAGCTCCCTCATTTCACATGTACAAAGCAGCATTGTGCTCCTTGTAGACACCTTTTTGCTTCCACTTTCTTGACAGGTAAGTGTATTGGAGTCTAACAGCCAAAATTCTCATGTGTGGAACCACCCATGTGAGAGAGGATGAGCATGAATGATTGTGAGGGATCAAGAACAAGGAACAGAAAGCTCTGAAACACTCATTGTGGAGCTCATGGGAAACTTGCTTGCAGTCTGCCTGCGTTACTTGCTTCTCACTGTGCGAATCATGCACTCAACACGAAGAGCGCAGAGCTTGGATCTTCACATCCCAATGCTTTTCTACAGTTCAGAGCCTAAGATGCTCTACAGATTAGCACTGAACTGTGCACCAAGTTGCCAGACCCTGTGTACCTTGTCTCAGCAGCGAGGATTTGAAGAAAAAAAAGAATCAGAGGGGCTAATTAGCTGGGTCACCAAGTGGTCAGGTTTGGCAGGACTGAAGGGAAGAGAAGCACTCTGTAACTGTGAGTAGGGTAGAAGCAAAGAGGTGCTTGTCCAGACCAAATCTCTCCTGAGCCTTTAAAGTTTTCTGTCTCTTAATTAAAATCAAGTGTAGATTATGTGAGCATTTCAATGTCTGTCTTCCATGTCTCTCTATTACTCTTTCTCAAATCTTAATGCTTCTGACTCCAATAGCCAAAACCTCTCAATTATTGTCACACGCCAAATAGCTTAATAACAGTAATCCTCCGTAGGGAAAAAGATAGTTTAAGTGAATGGAAGTGATCATTAGATGCAGGAGAAACATGCCAAAGTCATTCTCTCTTTGCTAACTAGATGTAATTTCAATTTTAAAAGAAGGTGTTGGAATTACTACTCTTGCAAGGGAATCCAAAACTGTAACGGTTGTTCTTTTTCTAAGGGAAGTCACATTTCTCCTTGGGGTAATACCATAAGGTCCTTTGTACTGAAAACAGCATAGTGCTAAGTAAAGAATAGAGATCTAAGTTATTAGAGAGATGTACTTTAAATACATAACTTTATAGTTTCCTGGATACCTTTTATGGTGTTGGCTTACTTCTGTGCATTCCTACCCACTAGGCTGTGGGAACAAAGAGTTTCCATATTGCCATCAGTCAGACATTTGTACAAGGAAATTTATATATCCAAACCCAAATCTCTTTCTGTTGAAAATGAAATAAACTGTGATGATACCTGAAAACTTCGGTTTGCAAGTCTGGAACCTGCAGGCTTTTCCAGAGTTTCCTAAAAGTGTGTCAAGTTAACCTTCAAAGTCTTTGTAGGACTGGCATCCCTCTAGTCTCTTCTCTAAACCAGTTTCCACATTCATCTGTCTTTTACTCTGTCTTAGACTTACTGATGCGGGTAGAAATCGCTTCCCTAACTTCTCCCTCTTCTAAGATACATACTGGAGATAAAGGCCGTTATTCCTCTACTTGACATTCGGGGTTAAAAATACCAAATGCACTCAGCTCGGTCCTCCCTCTGGTTTCAGTCTGTTTCTGGAGAGGACACTGGATTAATTACCCCTTTGCAGCAGAAATGTACTGGAAGTCGCTGGGTGACCACTAGGTCGTCTAATGGCTGCTACGTGGAGGCTCTCTATCACAAGCAGAGCTTTGGCCTGTGCCAGTCTCAGGGTCCATAGTGTCAGAAGGGAGAAACAGTTAGTATCTTTTATACATAACATTTACTTTAAACCCCGTGCACTTTCTCCTAGGAGCTGCACTATGGAATAGCATCCAAACATTGCTTAATTCCTAGTGTTTCAGCCTCTTCTGCCCGAGTCGTGGTGTCTGCCACTGTGTAACGGTGACCAGAAAGCTGTCTGTGCTCTGGAGTGTTGTGCTATAGAAGAGCTGGGTTATACGTCACAGGTGATCCAGAAGAAGCCTCAACAGTGTCCATGTATTAATGACCCATTGTCACTAAGACCATCCAGGCTTGCTTAACACAGCCCTCCTTCATTCAACTTAAACTTCTGCTAAGCATTGATTAAGCCCCCAAAGGTAAGGACTTTGCTCTTAAGTGGTGTGGTTGCAGCCTCTGTACATTATTCCTAAAGCTATGGTAAGCAAGGGAAGGCCATGCTGCTAATTCTAAGTGTATACGCTCTTTAATTCTCTCCCCCTCCCCAAGCCTTAAGCTTGTTGCCTAAAAATGCCCTTTACAGGAAAAAATCTATAGTGCTGGCGAGCTGGCTGCTTTGCTGGTGACCTGCCTGTAAGGACTGCATTACTCGGGTGTTCACTTGCCCTTCGAACACGAAAAGGCGGACAGGTGGAGCCTGCGGTATTACTTGGTACAAAGCAAACATTTAAAAAACGCCAAGTTTCAGGTCCTTATTGGTAATGAGAAGTACTATTTTCAAAAGTGCTATTTGACATTTAGAAGATTAACTGGTATCAACTTCCTGTGTGAGTTGGGCTCCTGAGTATCTGAGTCACTTTTGGAAACCTGAGTTGGCCATCTGTTTCACTTAGACTTTGCAGTTCCAAGTGAAGCAATGCATAAATACTTTGATGACTATGGTTTGTAGTACCTAAATTTAAAAAAACAGTTATTTCAGCAGTTTGACACCTACTGGAATTTTCAGAAGCTCTGGGGCCTTGAATTCCCACTGCCTGGGAGAAAGCAGATGTCTTTGAAAGCGACTGGAGTTTGAAAAGAACTCGTGCTTTTGAAAACCCCAGAGCTACCCCGTCACGTTTGAAAGTGGAACTAAGGTAGTTCCAGAAATTTCACCTGCCATCTGACAACAGAACCTGAAAACAAAGAGTATTTCTTAAAAGGGGGTGGAAAAGTGAGATATAAAATGGTAGCATATATAGTAGGAACCTCCTATTGCAAATTGGTCTATAGATACTGAGAATGTGCATGGAGGACACAGTTGAGACTGAAAACATGGGTATCTGGGGCACTGGGGAAGCTCTTTCTGTTACTGGTTCAAACTGAACATGGGCAGGAAAGGCAGATGTAGCTATAGTCCAGTATAGGGAGGGTACACCAGCTTTTGAGCACTGCTCTGGCGTGGGAGGAATAGTAAGAATTGTTTGGGAAGAACTTAGCATTAGGAAAAGAGCCCTATTTTGAGTTTGACAACAGAGAAGACAGAAGACTCGAGACTGAGGAGTAGAGGACATAAAAGGATGGGTGATTTAGAAGTCTAGCTTAGGACAAGTGGTAGCAACATCCATGAGATTCATGAGAGTCAGGGAGCTATGTGGGTCTGAGCAGGGGAAGTGCAAAGAAATAACGGTGCCATTCCAATGGAGAAGGTAAGAGAGGAGATGCAGGGACCTGCTCTGGAGCTGCCGCGTGGAGCCGCAGGGGGAAGCAAGGCTGTGCTGAACACGCTCTGGGAGCAGTGGATCACTCCTCTGCTGACTGCCTGGGCTGGTGACCACCCTGTCTGAGGCAGAAGGGGGAGCAGCAAGCAGGGAGACAGCTGAAAATAGCAGTGTTAATGTGAAATCGATAGTCATGTTTGTTCTTGTTCTTTCTAGTATAAGCAGGTGACAGCCCTCATTCCCATCGTTTATTCTCTGCTATGTGACTTAGCAATAATAAAGTTTTCCTTTAAGCTCAATAAGGATGTTCATAGAAACTTTTTATTGCACCTCCTTTGTTCTAACTGGAGTTCAACAGTTCCTCACTGCCACGTTGTGAAACTGGGCCAGATAAAAAACATAGTCCATCCATCACTGCTGTAATTTTGTGCCTTGAAGGAAATGACTAGTCTAGGTAAACAGCACACAATGCGCTTTGAACAGCCATCTCCAGGCCATTGGACATCAGAGGAGGCTCATAATGAGAGCTCTTGGTGCCCTGGCCCATCTTCATAATGTTTCAATACCCAATTTTATTTGGGCTGGTCTCCATAACTTTACAGGATTATGTCACCTTCCTTCCTTTTCAATTTGACAGTGAATTTGATGCTGCTGAGAAGTGGCTGTTTTGAGAGCTTTGGACACTGCACAGTTTGTTGCTCAAAGACATAAGGAACAGCAGCTACTTCTTACTGGTCCTCCCCTGTGATATTCCTTGACTAGAAGGAGAATAAAATCTGGAAGTCCGTATAATTTTGAGCACTACATTTTTTTCATACTTGTACTGCTTGATGGAAACAGTTCTATTTTGATGCCATTGCATTTTTAATGACAAAAATTCAGTTAGCACATTGCAACCAGCGCTCACTCTTGCTCCTGGATCCAGATGACATGGATACAAATTGTCAAGGTTTATCACAGTAGCATGCTCGTGCATGCCAGACAGAATGATAGCCTGAGTCTGCCTCTGGTTCATTTTACTGCCTACAGATTTTAGCCGTTTTTCCTGTTAATGTTTCCCACACCAGTCAGCTTGACCATATACAAGGTCTTCGACGGATGTGATTTGTAGAGAATGTAAAATCCATATGTATATGACTGTGGATAGAAATCTGTAGGTGGCTGTAAGGGCTTGATTGGGTGTGCTGCCTTTTCTCAAGAAATGTTTCCCACTTTCAGAATTTAAAACCTCTTAAGCTACTAGCTTTTGTCTAAAATGGTACTGCTTTCTTTTTTATTCCATTATAATTAAGTGTATATTGATTGTTGCTAAGGAATTTAGAACAGTGGCAAGTGTTCAAGTTTATTCCTGCAGCTGGATCAGGAGTATATAAAAGCCTTCGTTTTGTGATTTCTTAGCTTTAATGTAAATTAAACACACATTTCACTTTCTGGATAAGGTGGAACTGGACTGGTTAACATGATAGTAGATGCAAATAAATTTTAAAAGAATGGTTTCCCACTATATAACCTCACTGATTTCCTTTATAACAATGTCGGAGTACTCAAAGCCTCACTTACAGAGTGGGCAGAGCTCTGTGGTACTCAAGTTAACCATGCGCTTATGGTTTGTGTCCCCAGTTCTCCAGTGGACTCCTGTATCACCTTGGGCTAGTCACTTCATTTTTCTGTTCCTCAGCTTGCATATCATAAAATAATCTAATAGTACTTTACTCCCAAGAGCTGTGCAGAAAAAATTCTGTCTGGAAGCAGTAAGAGAAGAGTATTGCTATTGTTGTTGATATTCTGTATTTATTTAAGCAACATGTTGTTATGGTCTCATGCATCACGTGAGTAGACCCACTGAAGACAGCAGGACTGTTTCCATATTGAAAGTGGTTTGCTGGACAATGGCCAGAAATAGGGATGAACCTATAACTAGTAGATATTCTCCAAGGCCTTTAGCAGCCGGAATTATGGTTCAGAACCATGTTAGGAAGGTGGATAGATATGTAAATAATTGTCATCAGGATTTAACGTCATTCAGGAGGCGTAGTCTACTTTTCATGTAAACAAAATGTAGGTCTTGAGGGAGTCTGTGTCTCGGCTAAATCTACTCATGTATAAATCCTCTTTTCTAGGCTTTATATTTTGTAATCATTGTAATTTAAATTCAGCTACAGTCCACAGGATTTGCACATTTTACCACCATTAAGGAAGTCAATAGGAGCTGTGCATCCTACTTACTGTAGCTGCCCTTCGATAATTAACTCCTTCCCATCTCCTAAATCCGGAGTCAGACACAGCAACAAGCACTTGAGACACCCTTTGTGAGCATGCAGCCAGGGAATATGCATGTGAGGGACAGTTAATTCAGCCCTTTTGTATTTGTCGTCTTACTTCTGTCTTCCTCTCTTTCCTGCGATACTAAGCTGCTGACCTTGTTGTTGCTGGGTGAGCAACCGCTCCTGCGGTTCCCAGAAGATTGTCCCATCCCCTGCTGACTCCCGTGCCAGGGGATCAGACTGCCAGGCTGCACGTTCCCCAAACCCTTTGGTTTCCATCTGATGTTTTTTTGGCATCCTTCTCATCGCGCACATCGCGTAGTATTAACCAACTGCATGTGTGCTCCCAGCTAAACAAATTCTTCAAACCAGATTCATCACTGAAACGAGCTGATACTGGGAGATGCATCCCCAGATGATAAAGCTTTCCACCAGAAAAACAGTCCATTCTGCTGTTACCCCTTTTTGTAGTTCCTTCGAGTGTTTTCATTTTATGCTGAGAAAGTTGTGATTGCTTTGTAGTGAACAGCTTTCCAGGAATGACAAATGCTGCTTTGCCCATTGAAAAGAGGAGACAGATGTTTCACAGAGTAGGAGAGAAAGAGGAAGATACTCAGGCTTTTACCAATCATCCGTGTTTGAGTTTTTGTCCTGTAGTTAAAAAAGTAGAATTGAAACCTGCAGGAGAGGGAATGGTGAATATTACTTCACCTCAATCATCCTTGCTAAGGATTATTATGATTGCAAGAAAGGGATCCTTAATATCTCTGTCACACAAGGAGCATTTTATTAACTAAGAGAGGCACTTGGGGTTGGCTTTTCTTTTCCTGGAGGAAGTAGTAAAATTTGACAGGTAATTTTGTAAATGAAGACAGTAAACAGCTGTTGAAGATGATAATGTCTGAGTGGTTTTGTTGTTTTTATGAAAACTTAGTTACACTCATTTTAGATTAATTTTTCATTGTCTTTTGTTAAATGAGAATTGCTTACAAGGCTGCTTCAAACGGGACCTTGATTGCTTTCCATCTACTGCCAAAACCATAAAAGACCAAAAAAAATCAAACGCGTAAAAGCGTTTATGAGCAGTGATACAATAAATTCGTGCTATAGTGCATTTTAATTTGATAAAGTTTTGCTATGCAGTATTTTGTGTTCATGTGTGAGAGAGGCATATACATTAGCCATTTAAATTCAATACTGTGTTAAACAGCAGTAAAAGCAATTCTAGCTGCTATTGGGAGCTTTTGGTGTAGTATTATGAAATTCCACAAAAGTCTGAGATGCAGCGTGGGAGAAATTAAGTGAAATGTGCTTTGGAAAAGGAAGTGCAAGGATAGTCTTGCAGCAAAGCCACCAAACAGCGAGTTAGAAGGTAGAGCTTCAGTTCGCACGTCACCCACAGATTTGCTGTCTTACCTTTGTAAGCGCTACTCTAGAGTGTGGAAGGAAGGGGTAGCCCTTGCAGTCCAGGCACTGAAGTGGGGGCTAGGTCCAGTTTCTAGCTGCTGCAGATATTCGGAGTGATCTGGAATAAGTCACTCTACTCTCTCTGGGCCTCATTTTTCCATTTATAAATGGAACTGATAAACACCCTGTAACACTTTTTTCTGGTTTGTTTTGTCTATGTGAGTCACAGGATCTCCTGGTATCTGAAACAGTCTTTTACCACTTAGCACAACCGTGTGCCAGCATTCAGTGGAATACTGTGAAAAGAAAAGAAGGAGGATAGTTACAAATAGCCTAAGTCATAATTCAGTCCTGCTTTGAAGTATGTTAGAGGCATTTAAAGCTTCTGATGACTCTCTGCATATGGTTGATTTCACCCAAGATGGATACTTCTTTTGAGTCTGAGAAAGTGGTCCGGATCTATTGTTTGCAAGTTCATGGAACAATCAGGCATGTATGAATGAAGGTCATTTGTTTTCTTTGTTAGATCATACACTTAATAACCTGTTATGACCTTTTATAGAATTTTGTTTGGCATAAATGTCAGGAAATGCAGCCAGGAATGAAAATATTGATAAATACATTGTAAGGATTTAAATTGTAACTTAGGCTTGCTGGAGAACAGTTATTTAAGCAGCCTTAATAATTTTTGAAATATTTCTCATCACTCAGTCCTTCTTATAAATACTTCTGAAAATGTTTCTAAATACACATTGTTTTCCGTTTGCAAGGCTTCACACCATGAAAAGCATTGTTCACGAAGGGAAATCACTGCCTCTTCAACAAATTGGTATTTCAAAGTTCACTGTGGAGTCATTTTTTATAGCTTCTTCCCCCCAAAAAGTTCAACTCAGATGTGCCAATACATTTTTAAGGAGCTCCTGTTTTTCTTCTATTGAACCAATTCTCTTGACAGGCTTAACAGAAGGACAGGCAAGACAAATGACTGGTGTGAGATCATACAGTTAGTCCATGACCCCAGAAAGGGCTTTGACACAGACTCTTAACACTAGACCACGTGGTACTTCCGTAAGCCAACAGCTTCCAGCTAACGGAGATGCCTGCCGCTTAACCCAGGGCCAGTTACCAAAGCTTTGAAGTAGGGCGAGAGAAAGGGGCAGCAAGTGAGCAAGGAGAATTTGTCTGTAAATAGAAGATCTGATCTGGATCCCCTTTGGCAGTGTTCCCCTGCATAGAAAGAGCCCAGGTTGTGTGGTTGATATCATAGGAGGTTGACGGTAGATCTTGGCTAACTAATGATAACATAAATCTAATGTATAATTTGAGAACTGAGAATGGGGAAGGGAAGTAGGTATAATTTAAGCTTGACAAATTCAGCCTGTCCAACATGTTTTCTTGCATCTCTATTACTTCCCACTGTATATATATGTATACACACAGAGCATTTCATTCACAGGTTCAATGTTCTCAGTTCTTTGGCTTGTCACAAAAGATTTTGTGCTTGCCAGTAAATTACATCAATAATTCCAGAAGCCTTTCTTTTTGTCTATTGGCATAAGTAGAATATGGAAGTAGTGTATGATAATTTAATACAGCCAGCTAGGATATTCTCTGCTTTTTCTCTTCTCTTTCTCTGTCCATTTCACCAAGGCATTTTCATTCTGTGAACCAGATCATCAGCAAGAGGAATTGAATCAAAGTCCACTGATGTCAGGAAATAATGTCAATTTACACTACGTGACATCTACTGAGGATGAAGAGACAACCTCCAATAGCCTAGAGTACCTCTTACTTCCCAGTATTGCCTTAGACACAATTTTGTCTTTATATTTGAATATTTGGAGCTCATTATTCCTGTAAATCCCTTTTTCTATATTCAAAACGCTCCATCTGCATTGGGAAACCCTTTAAATTAGTCATAAAGGGCAAGTCTCTTTATAGAAATCACTGGATAGCACAGACATCCTAGCTGCAAAAATAAAAGCTAACTTCCTGGTGAAATGTAATTCTTGGAAGAGTCGGCAATGCTGCTGAGAATTATGAAGAAAATATTTGTCCATTTTCAGAAATCTTTCAGGTTGAATGTCATGTAGGCATGAGAATGTTTAGAGTGTATAACAGACTCTGAAGACCATCCCATCCAGAACATGTTGATCTCCTTCTTTCTGGTATGAATTGTATATTCTGCAGTCAGCATGTATAGGATATTTGCAGTGATTTATAACCCATATTTGACAGTTCTGTATGGACAGTGTTGGCTTAGCGCTGCTCCCTCAACAGAGCAGCAGAGTTGAACTCCCCTGGAAATTCAACCCTTAATGTCAGATTTTATCTCTGTATTAGCCAGAATTTAAATCTCTGGAAGCGAAAGTTTTCATTCAGGGATTTTGGCATGAATTCTATTGAACCAACAGCACCGGTGTTTCTGTATTGAGGCACCATATCAATCAAGGTATTTCAGGTAACCTGAATGATTCAGGTCACCTAATGATGCAGGTCACTTCAGCTACAGCTTTTTCCATATTTTGTGACCAAAAAATTTGGGCACCAACATTTTTACGTTCCACGGCCAAGCATGGACAATCGCTTAGCCATGTGCATTCCTGAAATCTTGTCTGTTGAAATAATCCCCAAGCAAAGAAAGAGTTGCTGTTTGTTGTCCAGTCCTTTGCAGCCCAACGTTGAATACTCTGCCAAGTGATGCTAAAGCATAAGTCTTATCCCAGGTGAAGGTAATAACAAAGGTGCAGAACAGAAGAGAATCAGACTGTGGCCCCAATTAATTGAATTAGGGGGAGGAGAGGGACCAAAAAGGTAAACCCATCTCATATGCGGTGCAGCCAGATCATCACTGGGAGCAGAGCATTACAGTTGGTGGAATATTCAGTAGCAACCTATAAGCAGCTCTCTGCTCGTGAAAAAGGTCATCTCTTGGCTTGCCTTGGGCATCAGGAAATACTTTGAAATTGCCCTGGATTCTCTAAGCTGACAGTGCTGCTGGAGAGGGCGCCTGAGGGTACAAGAGAGCCCCACGCCCATCAAAATCAAAAGCAGAACAATGATTGACGAGAGTGAGAGTAAGGTCAGGACCAAAGTGTTGCACGTAACGTATTTCAGCATTGTCATCATACTGAGTTTTCAGACACAGGAGAATGGTTAGCAGTAGTCACTGTACAGCTTCAAGAGTTTTGAGAGATGTTGACACAAATTTTAAAAGATGGATCATTTCCTGCACAGCACGGTTTCTGTATTTAAAGAAAAAGTGCCGCATGCTGAGGGGAATAATAATAATAATGTGTCTGTGATTCACTCCTTTTATAATCTTATTCTGAAGGGAATGCATCTGACAGATTGCTACCCCTGGAAAATCAAACTAGATTAAGGATCTGTCCAAGTTGGGAAGAGGCCGGAAGGGGCAAACTCCGTTATATTTGTGCTGTTAATTTCCAGGACCACCCGGTCTAGTTGGCTGTCCCTTCCCCCTTTTTAACCTTTTTTCGTATTGCTCCTGCAAGCCTGCTTTATTAAATAAGAATCCATGACAGTGTTCTTGGATTTTCTCTGCATACAGCTGTGAGTGCCTTTTCCCATTGGCAGTTCGGATGAGAGTATAGCACAGCTTGGGCTGACGGACGCCTAATGGTTGTCTTTAAGGATTGTCTCTTATCTGACATTCACACAGCTGAGGAGTCTGTTCTTCTCGTGTTCTCATACAGGAGCAATTAACACGTGTAAGAAGATTTCTTACTACACAAACAAAGGTGTAAATGCATTAGAATTACTGCCCTTCAGTAGCATGCTGAGATGAACTACTGGGGCTCATCTGAGCGGTGGTACCTTGGCAATCCACAGTAACGTGGCCTTTTGCACTCCTAAGGCCAGGTCCTCTGACCTGGAGTTAAGGAAGTTGCTATTGACATCTGTAATTTTTAAAATGTCTGCTGGCATCTGCAAAAGTAATAGAGGCAGCGTTGCAGGGGGGCAAATGGGGCCAAGAGGTGGCTGATAGACAAATTGATAGGATTTGAGATCTAGACGTTTAGTTGAAAGATCATTAGCAAGTAGTTATTACTGATCCACATTAAATCTTGTTTATAAAATGAAGGAAATCTTTACGTATGAAATTCATACCATTTCAGACCATCTATAGTGTAAAGTGCAGAGTGGGGTGTGGGCAGCTCTTTGAAAATAAACTTCACCCCTAGAAAGTGGCAAAGAACCCGAACACGTGGCATGCTCACCCCTACAAATCTCATTAAGCTTCATCGCCTCCTACAAGTACCTTCCAGAAGAGGACTCTAAAACTGATAACGTACACTCTTGTGAGGATTTCCCTGTAGGACTGAATTTCTACTTATTTCCTGTTCCATTTTCACTTACAGAGCAGATAACCCTAATTTTAGTTTTGAAATTAAACTAATTGGACTTATCTACTGGTTAAATAGAAGCAGCAGAAGGAAGCCTAGCTGTGAGTCAGGAGTGAGTCAGCAGAGATTCTCCTTGCCTGCAGTCTGACTCTCGCAGTTCAGCTCCGGTACATGGATTTGTGTAGGACAAATTCACACAGTGCTGAATTTCACCGCATGTGACTGCAAGTCATTAATTTCCACTACTTCTTCCCATGCATCCCAAATAGCTATTTCAGACCTGGGCTGCCATCAGCCTGCTGATAGATTATGATTTCCTAAGAAATAGTGTTGTCACAGGTGCATTATCTTAAACTTGTGTGTTCCTCGTGAACGTGATTACTCCAGCTTCTTCGTGCTCTTTCTCATCTCAGTGAGCATTGCACCACTCTAATCCTGCTTGCGTACGTGATGTGTGCAGATGAGCTTTTGCTATTGGCTTTGCATTTCTTCAGAGCCTTGGAAAGCTGGACTTTCATCAGTCTAATTCCACCTGTCTGATCCAAGTGTCAAAAGTCAGCAAAGAGCAGGAGTAATCTTCAGTAACATTAGTTGCTGAAGATTTCAATAACAAAGGGAAGGCTTCTTCTTCCCAATCTTTTTCCTTCTTTTTGACAGTGTCCTCTAAATGTCATTCATTAATTACACAGAAACCTATTTTGATTCACATAGTGTGGAAAGGCATAGAAAGAAGGGTAGAAAAAGGCAGTAATGGTTGCTTGGAAAAAAATCACAGTAGATTTTTAAAGCTTTGCTTTGGGCTGTGAGACAAATGTGTAACTATATGGTGCATGGAGAGATGCTGTGCTAGACGCTGTTTACTACTTTCCACAATAAAAATCTCTCTGTTGTTTAAAGAGTATTCTGATGCCATGCAGCCTGTGGTTCCCTCTAGCACTCCTGCGCTCTTCCTGGGGTCAAGTTAAGATGAAATTTTTTTCCTAGCAATGGAAAGGCACCTCTATAAAGCATGACATCTCTCAAAAGCCTCATCCAAATCCATTGTGTTTTCTTGCTTTGAATCAGGGCCTGATTTAGCAAATTTGAAACTGAGACTTCCCAAGAAATTAGACATAGCTGTTTTCTAATTGCGGTGCTTTAGGGAAAAAAATGGATTTGGACAGAACCAGAGATGTCAGAGCCTTAGCACTTCAAAGTTGCTCTTGGAGTTTATCTGTAAGTGTTTTGTCAGTTGAGTAGGCACTTGCTTTTCTCACAGGCCATTTAACATTAGGATCGTGTCTCCTTCATTTGTCTTCTTGAAATATTGAGGACACATTGCTCGTCGTGTTCCTGACAGTCAGACAGGAACGTCTGCGCTCTGCCTGAAAACTGATGTCCGCTATCAGCTCTTAGAAGAAACATTTTAGCTGCACATACAAACATTCAGTCATTGTCTAATGAAATCTTTAAAAAGTGTCTGGCATCTCTGAGAAACTTTGATGAACATTTTGCTTAACGACAGTTTTGCTATTATAGCAAATATCTTCTGTATTTGCCTGCTTTCTCATTCTATTAAACAGAAGTGTCAGCTAGGACTGGCAAGAAACAAAGTTCCAGGACTTCTTTCTGCACACAAACATGCTGAGTCTAGACCTGACGTCTCCATCCTGCTGGTAATGATGTCTTCATTAGTAATAGAGAATGACTTTTTTTTTAACTCCACCCTAACATCAAACTGCTTTTCTCTCACAACTTACTTTTTTGCTCCAAAGGAAAATATTTTTTTGTTGTGAAAATTACAGCTTGCTTGAGGAAAGCAGAATATTAAAAAAATAAAAACTTTTTTTGATAGAAACTCTGACGATTGCAATTGTAACGCAACATTGTAATGTTGCAATGGGGGAGTAGTCAATGATAAATACATGTAGTACCCTCAATACGGTGGACGTAAAGAGAAGGAAAAATACAAATATCCAGAAGTGAAAGGGTGAACTTGCTAGGGAGATGCTGAATTATGCAGAAATCCAAACACAGAGAGTTGGTGTAATCTCAAATCTATCAGCCTTGACAGTATCCTTTTAAATGACTCCTTAAAAATGTTAATTGCACATCATAGGCCCTTCAGCAGTGACATTTCTGCCACGGAATGTCATGGGGACATTTTTCCTTTTATTATCCTTGAACAGAATTGAACTACTGGATTTAGCTACCAAACAACTGTATCATGAAATGTAATAGATCTATCTTCAATATTTATGTTGGTTCAACTTGTAATAAGCTTCTTTTTAAATTTACAATGAGTGAGAGCTGTGGATGGTGTTAGGAAGGCAACAAAGCATTAAGCTTTGCTTTATGAACGATAAAATAAAGATTTGTCCATCAGACTTCCGGAACTACAGATGCTCAAAGCCCTGGGGTCCATGATTTTTGTAAATTTGAGTAAGAGCTGGTTTACAACTGCAGACCGAAGAAGTTGGTCACCTTTTTGTCTAATTTCCCCAGGATATTCACTAGCATGAGTTCTCGCCATCATACATTTTTGTTTTAAACATGCAGAAAGAAGGGGAAGGGAAAAAGAAATGGAAAACAGACAGGGAAGAAGAAGGGAAAGTGGAATAAAACATTCCAGCAACCACTCCTGGCATTTTAGGATTTTCCACTGTGAACTCAAAACAGAGATTCTTTGTCTAAGATGGCTCCTGCAGCTTCCTCTCCCTCTTTACGCCTTCAGAGGAAGTAAAACGATAGAGAGAAAAAGCTAAAACTTCCTTTTTTGTTGCTGTCTAACCTATATTGCCTCTATCTTTCTTTCGGAAACTTCCCTCCTTATGATGGGGTGTTTGGATGTTGCTCAGTGTCAGCTGTGCTGCCTTACCCTTCTCCCCATCTCAGTGGAGTTCTTTGATGATGTCAGTGAGCACCTCATCCTCCACTTCTAGCTTTGGGTTGGGTTTTTTTTTTTTCCTTTCATATCTTTTGAAGACAGATTTGGTAAACTGCATGCGTAATGTACATTGAAGGGTATTAAGTGTATGTTCTTCCTGCATATCTAAACTTCTTTTTTATGGTCACCAGGTACAGGCCAGCCTGATGATGCCAAAATAGTGAACTGGGGGATGGAAGGCTTAATGTGAGAAACACTTTCAAAACTCCCCCCACCCTCCTGTCCTTCACACATCTCCATGCACACCCTCAGTTGTACAGTGCTTGTCACAGTTTTATCCTATAAACTCTCAAGGCACTGCAGCAAAGCTATGCCAAGAGATGCTAAAATGCTCCTTTGCAAGTTTGACCTTGCAAGATCATACTGCATAGTTGCAGTTTACAGAGATTGTGAAAGAACAAAATATTCTTACTTAGCATTGTGATGATGATTTTTGGACATATGTATTCAGAGTGGACCTGTCAGTTATCCAGGACAGCGTCCTAAAGTGTAAGTATACCTGCAGATAATTAGTAGATCCAAATTAGACCACGATATGTGACTGTGCTCTCCTGTCAGCTTTCACCTCTGTCATTCCCATTTACGTGGAGTTTCAGCTGAGCTTAATATTTATCCAACTATTACTGCTCAGACTATCTTTTCCTTAGACTAGTTTAGGTTTCTGCTTTACCTTAATTGTATTTTACTTTAGCCATGTGAGCAGCATACAATATTAAAAAGAATTTACAAGAAAAGTGTGGGATTAAAACAGCGTATCATATGTTCTACAAATGCTAGTAAGGGGAATAATAGAGCCTGAGACAGGAGATATGACCTGAGATTGGGGAAAAGGAATATATTCTTCCTGCAGCCTACTCCATAGTGAAGCTTGCAAAAATATATTTACTTTCTAGAAGTAGAACTACTTCTCCACCTTCCCCAGGCTGATATCCTCTAGCTTTAGATTGTACGCAGTATTACTCAATTCCCTGCAGCTTCTAGTCCAAGGGACTCCACACAAACTGAGTTTGCTCTGTGATGAAATTGCATCTGTTGAGCTTATTTCTCAAAGGACGCAGCTCATTTCAAGATCTTTTACTCTCTATTCAGGCAGCTTCACAGACACCTAGAAAAGCTCTTCAGCTAAATTTGAGGTCTCTTCAGATAGTTGTCACCAAGCAGTTGTTGATCATTGCTTCTGACCTGAAAAATCCCTTTACCTTCTTTGTGCACTTGAACTTGAAAAGCTGCAATCGTGCCGTAATGGAAGAGTCTGGGGCTGTCACCCACCAGGTTGACTCTTCATTGCCCCATGAACTTTGTTCATGGCCAGCAAGTTTGAAAATCTACTTTAGTTCACATTTGGGTTTTATTCATTGTTTCACCATAATATTCAACACTTAATTATATGGTTTTTTGCTTTACTATACCAGTAAAGTGTGCTTTCTTTACATCCATTGCCTCTACAAAATGCAGATCTTTTTTCAACTTTATGTGCCTGGTGAGTGGTTAACTTTCTACATGTTTTTCCGGTAGGCAAGTGCAGCTACCCTGTTAAAAAGGAACGGGGATCTTTATGCATGAACATTTTTGGCATTTCAAGCATAGCCTGAAAGCAGATACGCTAGCAGAGCAGTAAAAAAACCCCACAGTAAAAACTCTTAAGAACTGGAATCTGAAGACACCTGACTTGTAAATTAGATGTGCATATCACACATCTGATTTACATATGCCGTTACATAAAAATATGATTTGTCTTGCCACCTGATTCATGATGCAGTTTCATCTTCAGTTTGTTTCAAAACAGGTGCAAATGCCTGATACACTTACATCTATGTGAGCAGTACCTGGAGGGACGTTATGCATGGCAATCAGCAGTTGGGCTGCGTCCCTTTCTGTGATCAATCTGTTATTTGAGAGCATAAAAGACCACGAGTGTCTGGTGCAGTGCAGTATTAGTAACCAGTTATTACCAAAATCAACTGGTCATGTCAACAGCATCCGACACATCTTCACTGGAAGGGGTAGCCTGTTTGGGGCTACTCCAGTAAGCAGATCCTTCTACATCTCTGTGCCACTTCGACTGTATTTTCAAAATCTCATTGCTAATTGTGGGCACCTTGATTATTTTTTTTTTTTAAATATCCCCCCCCCCAAGAACACCAGTTTGGTACCTGGGAGTGCATGCTCAAGAAATTGGTGACCTGTCTCTTGAGTCATGCTGCATTGTAGTTTCTGCAAGTAGGGCTTGGTATGAATGACAGACACGAGTGGGGACAGAAAGAGGAGGCTGAGTCCCTCCAACTCATAAATGGATTTAGTAAATGGAGTACCTTGTTTGGCATCAATTCCAGGGCTGCTGTGGCTTTATAAATGGAATAAAACATGCATGCAAGATAATTGTAATCAGAAAATCCATTATATAGGCTGCTTTTTCAAAGGTGTTCTCCTGTCTCTGAATATGTTTCACTGGCTGCTCCCAAACTACTAAAGTAAGCAATTAAAAGTAAATGATAAAACATGCTTTTGTGTATTTGATCTCATCTTTCTGCTTTTAGCAGGCTGAAAGAGCCATATAATCTAATGCTGATGATGGGAATGATTCTGACTTCCTTTCTCCATTTGAAAGCATTGGGCTTGGAGGGAATCTGTCTTAAAATCTCTGCTCAGAGCCTCCTTTCCAGTGATGTCCCTTGGAAGATTTTCAGTGCTTAAACATTTGCTGTCTCCAAAAGAGGAAAATACTGCTTACTTACGGTGATTCTGGAGGGATTCCAGCACTGAATGAATACTAAGTAGAAAATGCCCTTCTCAGAGGCAGGAAGAGATGATGAATCGCTGTGAAAGCTTATTTCTTGACCAATCTGCCTATGTATTTTGTTATCTGAAATTATAACGAAGACATTAGCAGACTAATATCTTACGCAAACTGAATGGAAAGTAAAATAAAGGTGGGAGATAGTGATCGCTCAGTACTGGGGTTTGCACGTAGCCTTTATATGACGGCACCAGTCTGAGGCAGAGGGTCGCATGCCTGCTTCCTTTGGGAAAAGGGAAAAATCAATCTCATCAACCTTGTGCCTGGATGTGATGTAGTATCAGAGAAGACTAATGAGCCTGCTATCTTGACTGCAGCATTTATTGGTGATTAGTGACTCTAAAAAATGCTCTGCATAGAAGGAAGAAATTGGTGACTTATTGTGATCCCCAGTCAGGTCTCCCTCCTTTAGGGACTGTCTCGTTCAGCTTTCTGCCTGTCCAAGAGTGGAGCATTTCTGGCTTTCTGTACTCTAATTAGCAGCATGACTTTTGCTGTTTATTCTAGGATAGCAGTTAACATCGCTGAGCTTAGCATCTGTGGGCAAGGCTTGTACAGAGAAGTCAGATACCAGATATTCTTAATTTATGTTTGAGACCAGAAGAAAAAAAATTGTATTCACATTGTTTAACTGTGAAATAAAGGCACAGAAAGCTCACACCCCAGGCGCTCTCTACCTTATGCCACCCTTACAGTGCATATTTTGTCAGCTAAGAATTACCCGTGCAAGTGGGAGCTCTCAGCATAAAGCAGCGGTTGAACCATGAGCGGTCTTTTGACTTTCCTACGTGGCATGTGGTTGAACCCAGCTGTGATCCTGGGGCTCAGGACCAACGTGATAAAGGTACTGTATTCAGGTGCCTAAAGTAGCAGACAGACACCAGAGGTTTTTTAAAGCTCCATGATGCCTAATTCCTATTGATTTTATTTTAGCTGTAAGTATCTGTATCTTCATGTCTTGCCTGAGGTCATTAAAGGATGCTGTGGAAGAGCTGGGAAGTGAAATGAGATTTCCTGTCTCAGTCCAATACCTTAATCAAAAAGCTATGTTTTATATCACAGTTTATGACAAGAAAGCTAAGAAACCTTATTAACTAATCTAACTCTTATCTGGACTGTAGGAAAGAATCAAGTACAGTTACATGAACCGTTTGAAGATATACATGTATATTATGTTATGTTGCTCAAGAGTTTGCTAAGTCATACCTCAGATATTTTCCTTTGAAGACCTTCATAACACTTCTAATGTGGTAGTTTTCCATGAAATTATGTCCTCCATATCTGCTAATTGCCAAAATAGATCATCCTTTTCTTTCTCCTCTGCTGCTTTTTATGGTTTAAAGATGAAAGCTAGGCTAATATTGCAAAATAAGAAATTTAAACTGCATTTTGTCTCTAGTTGTTGGCATTCTTCTTTAATTACCGCATCCTTTCCACAGTTTTTCAAAGGGATTACCTTTGTAACAGCTCTTATTAAGGACCTGCTGAAAGAAACTTACATTAAGCGTTTGTACTCCGTTTGATCAAGTCTTTCGGAAGGGAAATGGGTGGCTCAAGGTCCCAGTGGTGGATATTACAGCATTTAGCTCATAGGTGTCTGATTCAAAGCAACCTGGCTTGCTTTGACAAACCGTTTGTTACCATTGAGCGCTCACTATGTAAGCGAATTGATGTGTAAAGAGCTGCCCACATAGTATCATCATCTTTTAAATCATCATCGGTCACAATTTCCAGATCAGTTTCTAAACTCTGTGTTTTGTTAATTTTTCTTAAATTGTTGTGATTCATCCTGATCCTTGGGTGTGCCTGTTGAAGATGGCCTAGTTATCAAATGTGGTTAGGAAAAGGTGCATGAGGAGCAAGAAATTGAAAATAGCAGGAATAGAGGAACATGTGTGCTGTACCCCATTATAGTCTTTTCTAAGATGGGTAGAGGAATTGGTGTATACGTCTAAGTGGGCTGAAGTATAGATTGCTCTGGGGTCCAGATGGCCATTGGCTTTTGATGAGAGTTTGTTTCTATACATAGTAGTAACATACTTTAATACATCAATTTTAGTGAAGAATAAGATGTGCAATGTAACGGAGGGATAATGGGGGTTGTACTCTTTTCAATTTTTTATGTCATTTAGTAAGTGCTGATCTTGCATTAAGATGTCACTGTCAAACTAGATAGCATTAAAGAGGAAAAGAGTTGCTAAATTTTCAGCAGGTCAAAGTATTCTTGGATCCCTAGGCACTTTCAGTAAAAACCTGTTAGAATAAAGGATGGCTAAAAAATGTTTTTAATTTAGGCTTTTTAAAATTTCTCTTTTGAGAGCCACTATAATAAATCGAAATTATTGATTTAGCCTGTAGCAGTCCTAAGAATCACTCATTTAAAGAGTCGAAACTGCTCTATTTTTCAGAGCAATAACCCAACACTGAAATCTCTCATCAGAGACTCCTGGCCCACTCATGTAGACAGGCATTCAAAAAGATTTCCATTTGTTTATGGATCTTGCATTAGCTGAGATCCCTGCGCTGCTTTTCGTAGGAATTATCAGCCTTCCTTCTCCCACTGCACCCTGTGAAAGCCTCCGCAGCGCTGGGCCTTGGTTTGCTGTTCCTGGGCTCAGCTGAGCCCTGGCCGCGCGTGGCCGGTACAAGCCGTCTCAGCGTTGACAGGTTTAACATCATTCCCACCTCTAACTAGACATCTGCAGGAAACAGAATCTATTTTGCATTCTGGCGTCTGTGGTATTACCCACATTATGAGTCTGCCCATGGGCTTACGTGTGGGTTGTGTATACATCATGTTTTAAATCCCTCGTGTTGAAGAGAGGGTTAAGTACAGCTTTTGATACGGCCAGTCCTGGGTATCCATATATGAAAAACCTCCTTCCAAGGGTAAATATTTCTCAGGGTACTGAAGGTTTGAATGATCAATACATAGTTGCAAGGGAATGTATAATATCACACTCAAAAATACTCGAAATAAAAAATCCTGGTTAAATTAACACTAGCTGATACCAAAAGTGTGTGTTCTGTCCGCATAGTTGGCAAGAGCTGGAGATTTCCGTGGCAGTTTCTCCCTATGTCACTTCTGCTTTGCCTTTTGTGCATTTTTGGTTTTCTTTCCATTAACAGAATATTTCTGTTCCACCTTCTTTTTCTAAAACTGTGCTCCTCAGAAGCATTCACACAGCTCTGCAGCACAGCTCCTCCTCATTCTCCTGGGATAGTAACTTACGGCTAGCCTATGCCAGTAGTAAATTACTAACCCCACCACTTGCTGGCTCAGCGGCTGTAACCAATAAGTAGCACCTAATCATTGCCCATCTGCTGCAGCAGAGGAGTAACTACGGGTTCAGTGCTCCTCACTTAGCCTGTGTGCTCAGGCCCAGAGCCGGAGTGGCTGTTTAGGAGATCAAAGGGAGTCCTTACTCCCTTGTGCAAGTGCGTGGTCCAGTCTAGCCCTGAATGATGAGCATATTTATAAATTAAAATAAATCCAAGGAGTGAACTGGCTCAGGGGAACTCTCAATCCAATCGAATTAGACTTGTGTATCCACCTCAGAGCAATTCCTGAGAAGCCCTGCCTTCATGAAGCTTCATTTGTAATCACTACGTGCTGTGTACTTTAGAAAAGTTTTATAATTACTTGCTGTTCCGGCTGCTGAGCAGTTCTAAATGTTAGATATTAAGGAATTGCTGTTTCAGTCAGTGAACAAGCTCTGAACATTAAATGTGCTTCATGAGAAGTTTTTTTCCCAGCCATTACACATCTCTGAAGGCATATTTTTTTTCAAGTGGATGCTTTCCCAGCTGTTGATCATCTCTCTGTTTCTTCTGTATGAAGAGAGGAGGAGGAAACCGATGATAGTGTGACATTGTATAAAGGCTTTATCGCTATGGAGGGAGACGAGTGCATTACTCACAAAAGCAGGCGTTGAAATGATTATGCAGGTCATCCTGAAAAAGTGCCAGTAAAACCTTTATCATGCATATTTTTGCACATTTTTGTATCATATATGTTACAGAAGAAATATTTTAGCAATGCTTTACAGAATTCTGTAAAAGAATTTTGGTACCTTTTCTTACCTCCCTCCAGCACTACACCTGGATACCTTGGGAAGAAGCAGCCTATCTTTGTCATGGGTCAAGAAGATACTCGGCTGAAATAGCTCAGTGACTGGTACCAGGTGCTGGATGAGAACTGGAAATCCAAATTAAGCAGGTGTTCTTAAGGCAGTGTTGTAAAAGGTGATAGCAGTGATTTCTTTCACAGAACAGCTCATCAATTACCAAAAATATGCCTCGTGCAGAATTACGTTGAAATGTAAGATGTGTACGCTGCAGACCATTTAAGACTAGAATCAAGTGCTGTGGTTCCCATTTCCATTGATACCAGAATGGTGGTCCAGTGATTAATGAGATTTGGAAAAACACAGATCAGTTCATCACCCTGTCCCAGTCTTCCGTATGACCTTGTGGGTGTCGCATAGCTTCTCATGCAAAATGGAGATAGCTGTCTCTACAGTGGAACAGAGAAGAGATTTAGGAGTGTACGACCCTCAAGCCCCACTGCAACAGATGCTATATAAATAGAGTATGGACAGTAAGTCCCTCGTTTTATTCCTAGAAGATTACCCAGTGGCAGATGTAACTGTCAGTGGTGGAAAAGTGATTCTGATAATTCTACATTTGGGAGGAAGGAAGGAAGTTGATGTCAGACAGGTTTATGGTAGAGTTTAGTGCTTCTTAGAGATACAGGCTCTTGTTTCTGGTTGCAGTGAAGATAATCTTGCTGAGAATGCAACTAGGGCATAGTTACACAGTTTGCCATGTAGTTCTCCAGATGTGTATGTGTGTGCATAATAAATGAAAAAATGTTGAAATTTTCTTTGATTGCCATAATCGAAGTCATTGAGCATCATGGACTTAAAATATAAATCCCAAAAGATGTACTACAGTCCTCTACATATTACTGGGTTCAAATAAAAGAAGAATCCCTTCACATGTGAACTACAGGATATATATATCTGTACAAAATAGGAATACTGAGACAATAATTTAAAAAAAAACATGTCTACGCTGAGAGCTGACTAGTCCCTGCCTGCAACATGATCCCTGGAGAACTTCCCAAATGCATCTGCATGTGTCCATGCTAACTTTAGCCAGCCTGAGCTAAGGTTCCTGCTGCAGGTGATCTCAAGAATCATGTAGGAAAGATGTGGTCACCCCATGCTGCCCGTTTTCAATTGTAGGACATCATTACAAGGGTGTGTGGATACCTTGATGTGGCCAGCTACAGCAGGCTGTGGCCTGTCCCCACTGCAGTTAAGTGTGCCATGAAATGCTACATAGAAACAGGATGCCCAAAGGTTTTGTTCTGGGCATTTCCCCTGGGTGGCTCAAACCCAGGCTTGAGTGTGTGCTGCAGGTAAACAGTATGGACAGCTCGTGAGCAGAACACCAGGCTGTGAACTCTTAGAAATGAACTCTTAGAAAGTGTCTGAAGGACCAGGGAAGATGAGTTGTTGTGAATCGAGAGCTGGGAGCCAGAAGGAGGTGAGCAGCCCTCACCTAAGTCAATGCGTGAGCAATCAGTGGGCTGCCTGGAAATGAGCCCTTTCCCACCTACAGCTCCCCACCTAGAGCTCTCTGATCCGGTCAGTGGAGTTGTGGGGCTTTTGTGGTAAAGCCACACATTTCACATCTGCTTAGAGGCTGTTTAGAGCCGTGCAGACTTCTTGATCAGAAAAGCCTTCCTGACATATATTATGTCTTACAACAGCTTTGATGCGTGCAGAAGTTTATTCTCTGTTTAGCGTAAGTGAAAGCACTGAGATAGTCAATCACATGTAAAAATTTTTTCTCCGTCAGTTACTAAGCGTCACATCTAGCAATGGTGAAAATAATGGCTTTTCAGGTGTCATTAATCTAAGGCATAATGGTTCCTTTAACAGCTAAGTGAACACTGTAGCTCAGGTGATTCAGGTATCTTTGCATATAATCATGCTTTCAAATAAATTACAAAGTTCAATCCAGTATATATTCATTTGGAGATGTCCCAGAAGTGTGTAAACTACAGTTATCACAGTTGCCTTGTATTTACAAGCTGGGAGATTTATTTAGTAGGAGCTCTTCAAATGGGAATAGGCTGGTCTTGAGTTACACATTGCTAAACCCATCCATCTACCGCATTACTACACAAAACCACTCTTTAAATGCATGGAGGAAGTATACCACTATTGCAGAAGTGTTACAACGTCTCTCTTTTGACACAGCAAGAAAACAGCAAGGAAGTAAATTTGAAGCATTAGGCAGTATTAAGACTTTTCAGAGTAAGCCATCTAAATGAAAACCCATAATCAAAATAATTATCAGGGGAACGCATTTGCTTTCAAAGTAATCATGCAAAGTAAAGCACAGAATATGTCTTAAGTAATAAAAAATGGTGCTTTCTGTTCAGAGGTAAAAAGAAGTCTAGCACCTGAGAATCTAAGTGCTTTGTACATGATCGGTTCTTGATGGATTTTCTCAGAAATGGGCCTTCGTGTATTGTGTATTAAAAAAAGAGGAAAATTTGAAGCTGTTATGTGATGAATGCATCTAAAGGTGTGATGAAGCTGGGATTGGGTTACTGAAGCTAGGAAGATACCTGTCTTTCTCTTCATTTAAAAATTATTACAGCGTAGGCTTAGATTGAAGTAATATTCTGTGAAATATGAAGACTTTCTACACTATGGAAAGACATTCGGAAAGTTCTAGAAAAGTTAAAGTATAATTTCTGATGCAAATACTTTGTACTTTTTTTTTTATAAATTAAACTAGCAGATAGTCCAGCAACTTTCTTTCATATATTCTTTTTATTTCTGATGTAGTTAAAGAAATTCAATGTGAGGGAAATAATGTCAGTATGTCTTTTCGTATTTGTTATTCAAATTATCTTATGCCTCCTGACTTCATAGTATATTTTACCTGCCATGGATTTGTTTTTTCTGTTTGGTCTCAGATGCCTGGGTTTTTAATTTCCAGAGCATACCCCTCTAAGTTTAGCCTAATCTTGTCATTTTGCCATTTAATCACATTAATTTTTCTAATGGCTTTCATGCAGCATATATGAACTTCAGTTACACTGAGTTTCATTGCTACGGATTTATGTGATTTTTGTGGTGGACATAGACAATGAGTCTTGTTTTCCTTTTTGGCTGTGCTAATTCTGGGCTCTTCAATCTTCATGAGCTGCACTGGACGTGACTTTGGTTGATCAGGGTCAAATCCATCTTGCAGTAAGGTTGAATCATACTTTCAGAATCGTAAAAAACATGTAATGGAATAAGTCTATTTTGTTCTCATCAGATACAATATCCTGGATCCACATAGTGTTCATACTAAGAGCAGCTGACCCATTTTGAATAATTCCAGTTCGTGTGCTCTGAAGAAGTTGTAGACTGGAAACAGCCTTGTGTACTATCTGCATATAAATAGCTGCATTTTCCAGTAGCTAATATGATTCACTTCATTTGCCTTCTTCAGCGAAAGTAATACCTCTTCCTTTTCCCTGTTTTCCTCTTTTCAGAAGTAACAGTTTATTCAATGAGGTCGTGCAGATGAACTTTGAAATAGCCAGTTTCAGCAGCCTTTCTGGAACACAGCCCATCACCTGGCAGGTGGAATACCCTCGGAAGGGGACAACAGACATAACCTTGTCCGAAATCTTCATTTGCCAGAAGGATCTTGTTGGAATTGTTCCATTGGCGATGGTAAGAAACTGTTTCAGCATGTTGTTCCATCCGACCTGTATGTGCTCTGAGAAAACATATACCAGGCCTCAGATAGACTTGTCAAGGTGTGCTCTCTGCTCTGCCTCCCATTTTATAGCTGTATAGTAGGACTGCTTGCTAAAATCACGCCCTCATTTAATGGTCTGTACACAACACACAGTTTCAGTTCTTACAAACTTACCGCAGAGGAAAGGGATGCTGCCACTTTAGAAATCTCTCTCAGACTTTAAATGCTGAATTTCTGTCATGCATTGGTTCCCTCTAGGCTACCAGCTGGTAACTCAAAGGCAAGTATTTTTACCTTCCCATTTCTAATTGCCATTACACGGCTTGAACTTGCAAGCTGCAGAGCAACTTCTGCTAAAGCCTAAGTTGGTTGGTCCTTAGCAGGCTGAGGCTGATACTGATTTCGCTGGCTGTTTCCCTAATAGTGTAAGAACCTGTGGTTTAGAGGAAGAAACAGAAAATAATAATACTCTCAATAATACATTTAGGAAAAATGAAACATAGGCTTTCTTGTGGAAAAATGCCTTGGGTGAAAATGTGCTTGCTCTGTTCAGTGTGTGTAGCACCAGTTGTGGGCTACCGGTGAAATCATACCTGTTGCCTGTCTTTACAAGACTCACAAATGTGACTTGTGGAAGCACTGTCTCCTTCTCTTCCTCTGGCCTGCTGAAAATGGAATTACTTCTGCAAAGCAAGACTGGGACAGTGGGAGCACAGAGACTTAGCAGTTGGGGCCCCTTCCTGCAAGTGAACAGTCTAGGATTAAATTCCTGCTCCGAATCAAGGAAACAACAAATCTCACTGGGGTCTCCAGCATCTCAGGTGCACTGATTTTAGGTAGGCATTTTATTTTCTGTGGGACTTAGGTACATGCTGAGACTTCTTCCATGCTCGCAGGTACCAAAGTAGGCACTGAGCATTTATTTTGGAAGTCGTGCTGAATGTCAGGAAGGGGAGAAGCACAAAGCTGTCAGCTACCTAGAACAGGACAAAGTGGCAATTAATAGAAGAGCTGCACATGCTACCATTAGTCAATGTTAGAGCTGAGGATTTGAAAGAAGAGTTAGACGTATCCATCCTACTTGTGAATTTTACCTCTCCTGTGCATAATCTTGGTGGTGGAATTCTGGCAGTCTTTTCTTTGAACAATGTTCAGTGGTTTGCAGCAGATAACTACGTAAGTATTATTTCCTGGAAGTCCTAGTCTTTAATATATTCTTACCCTTTGAAGAGTAAAACTGCTGCTCCTATCAAATGAGGTCATGCCCAGCAATTTCCTGATCCAGAGTCTGTGAAGTCAGCAGAAAGTCTGTTCTACATTCCACATCTGAGAAGGAAATATAATTGTCCTCATTACCTGTGGCGTTGAAAAGGGAACACATATTTGAGCATCAGTCCTCTAAAGACTTCAGAACATGCGTGAGGAAGGCTTTTGTGGTCAGATTTTGTTTTGAGATAGGTGCCTTCCAGTACCAAATGATAGACGTCTGTCTACTGGCAGACTTAGCATCTTCTTCTTAAATCTTGAAAGAATTCATCAGCTGCTTCTCTGTATTCCATTTCTGAGGAAATCAAGATTTTTTTTTAATACCTCATATCAGGATCTAATGCCTTTGCATCTGCATAGAAGGTTCAAGATTTACTCGCAGACTTGTATCTATTCTAGATTAAAATTCATCTACCTACAAGGGTTTTTTAAGAACTGGAGGTCTAAATGAATTAATTTATCATTGTATAAATCATATAAGGTGAGATCCTTTATTCCCAGTAGATGTACCAGTAGGCAGTCTGTGTTGTGCGAAGGGTTCAAACAATGAAATCATTAAGCCTTTCTCTTTGCAAAGCTTTCTTGTGTTTATCTCATTTCTGTACCTTGTGATAACACTTGGCTGGAGCCAAAACACCCTGTGTTTACAGAATCCAGTTGGATGGGATACCAATGCAAAACTGGCTTTGCTAGCAGGATATTAGTAGATAAAGGGAATTTTCAGAGTTTTCTGTTAGCTAACACTGCAGAAACAAGAGACACGCTGAAAAGCGAGAGGGTGATACTGTATCTACTGAGAAGTCAGACCACTCTCTTTATCTCAGCTACACACTGTAAAGCAACAGCGCATTATTGTGCACAGAAATTAGATCTCAGTGTTTATCAGCAAGTATGTTTCGTGATCGTCTAGAGGGTAAAGTAGGTTTTGCTGATTTAAGCATGGAGTATTCCTACAGCAAACTGCTAACATCAAAAGTAAATTCTGTCATTCAGGATTTTTAAACGTGGCCAAAAAAAGGGAAGGAAGGAGCTGCCCAAAGATATTTACTGGATTAGGATGTAGGATCTGATTGAGTCTTTGCCATTGGTCTGATGGGCATCCTGCTCGGTCTTTTGAGGATGAACGCAGCAAACTTTTGCTTGGATTGGGTATAACATAAAGGTTGTCTCTGACTCACAGAGTAAAGCATGTCTCATGTGAGCCATTCCAAACTTATGAAGTAAGAAAGATCCTGTATCCTTTATTGCCCTATGCCTGATTACATTACAAAAAAGCAGTAAGATGAAAAACAAGTGGGCCTTCGAAAGGTTAGTGCAATTGTTCCTACAGTATTCCGGAATGAGAGATATTAAAGAATTTATATTGTCACTAAGAACTGAACCTGGAATACCAGTGGAGCAAGTGGTAGGATACAGCTGCTGAAAAATCAATGGAAATTCATCATACAGTCAAAAGAGAGGGGTTTAGTAGAATCTCTATTCTGTGTGCCTAAATACTGTGCTAAATAGTGTGTACAAATAAGAAACAACAATGCAGTGATGCTGCTGTAGTGAACTCTACAGTGAAATAAAAGGAGCCAGAGATATTAAAACTACTGGGCTGAGAAAATGGGATGTAAATTTGAGGTATGTATATTTTTTTCCTGAGCTCAGAAGTTGATCAATCTGAGTAATTTTGGAGGACGTTTCACCCTTCAAGGTATTTAGAGAGAAAAATGAGACAGAAAAGTTAGAAAAATGTAATTCTAACTGGTTCTGTTGCTTTCCAACTCTCACATACCAGAATTTTAGTTAAGTGCTGTGGGGAGTGATGCATCAAAAAGAGATCCTTGTCAGACATATGTAGTACTCCCACTACCAAGCTCTTGAGTATGGCACTTGGTGCAACCATCCACTCATATCTTTCATGCAAGCTGTATGAGATTCTATATGTCTCACTTAAAGTATGAGATTAAATTTATATGTTATATTTCCATCATTGAATAGCAATAATTAACTGAGGCAAGATTTGTAAAGAGGTAATGTCATTTATTAGACCATCTGATACAGATGGAGAAAAATTGTTGCTCTTTCAGGCACACAATCCCTCCTTTAGATCCCTTGACTCACTTAAATCACAACAGCTGCAAAATACTACAGCTATAGAAACTGGGGATTGTAAAATTAATCAAGTAGGAGAGTTAAATAAGAAAATAAAAATATTTCTTAAGGCAAAACAGAAAATATATCCCACTGTCTGCTGACAGCAAAAATGTACTGCAAAGATTTAATCTTCCGGTAGAGGAAATCTGTTGTCTGAGTTGTGCCCTATTCTGGCATTTTTTATTTCCTATTACTTGTTGCAGGATCAATTAGGAAAGTGCTTTCATAGGAGCTTAATTAATTATCTGCTAAGCTGCTTTTGAAAACCTCCTCAATTAATCACAAATAACCTCAGAACTCACCAATTAAGGTGTACAAGGTTGCTTAACTTCCCACATTTTCCTCAAATTTCTGTCCTGTCATGAGCAAATGTAGCCAACTATATTGATTTTGCCACCTGACTAATTTGAAAAACAAAACCAAAATTGTTCACATTTGTAGCACACGCACACATACAACACTGAAGAAGTCTATATGTTTGTGTTCAACACAAGACTATGTTGTAGGAAATTTAGCACACGATTTCATGCTTTAAATGGATAATACAAATTTTTAATACTATTAAATTTTGGGTTGGGATAGAACAAGGTAGAAGACCTGTGTATAAGTTCATTGTTTGATGCCATTAAGGCACATTAATATTAATGGAGAATTCCTTCATGGGAGGAAGATGGGGAATCAATGGTTTAATATTTATGCAAGACCATCTGTGTCCCTGAATATGAAACTGAAGCAGTAGTCCTTCAACAGCAGGATAAACTCCTTCTGAATTAGTTTATCTTTAACTGTGACTTGCATGAAATCCAGGTATTTAAAGTGCTGAAGCATAAACCAAATGTCAGGAGTCTATTCTGCGCTTTCTAGTCTTGAATTTACTCCAAAAGGTATCTGTCACCGTGGGAAGCCATGCAACTTCCTCATCCATGCATATTTCCTCTTCAAAATAACACTAATATGAAGTTTTCAGTGGGTCTTTCAGGCTTCATTCATCAGGGTCTGTAATCCATTGGTAACTGCTTACAAACAAATCGAAGTTGCAGCACCTCTCAGGCATTACTTAAAGGTTGTCGCAACTGCTTCACTCCTTAGGCTCAGAAGTTTGTCTTTTCTCCCCAGCTGTATCAGTGGGTCTAATAAAAGATATAATCTGTCTCTACCCATCCTGCCTTTCTACTGATGTAAACTTTTCCTTGCGTAATAGCATCCTGTGAACCGCTGGTTAATCCAAGTTCAGGGTTTTATGTAGAGTACCCTGACAAACCCAGCAAGAATGTGTAGCCGAGGTTCCCCTTGGCTTCTCATTAGGCAGTACGGTTCCTCACATACGTTTTGCTCAGTGGTAAGTTGTTTCATTACGAAGTGCTTGGTTTGCGTCCTTTACATTCGGAATTTAATGTATGGACAGTTCTGCTGCACAAGTAAGCGAACGAGCATCTAAGATGCAGAGCTATGACTCAGACAAAAAACTTTTTGATGGTTTTTTATATGCTTGTTAACTCGTTTTCCATTAAAGCACAGATGATCGAAAATTTAGCTCCCAAAGCAATGTTTGTTTTATATACACATTTATGTATGCCATTCCCTAAGGTAAAGATTTTTTAAGGTATTTCATTGTAATGAAGTCCCTGTAATACCATTCTAAAATATGGACCTAAATAAACAGAGTTTTCATCCCTGCACATTCTGTGACTTCACACCATAAAGCTCTGTTTCAAGGTTGCAGAAGTGCAGAATTCTCACTCCTGTTAATCTTTGAGTCCTGAATGAAGCGGGGGACAGCAGGCACTGAGGAGCTTTCCAGAAGATAAAACCTGAGGCTATATAAACACATCCATTTCCTGATTTGCTTATCACAAACAAATGACCAGAAAATCTACCTATCAAACTTCTCACCTGACAGGTATTGTCTCAGATGATTTGATTATGAATCCCAGGAAATAAACACTGTGAGTTGAAGGAAATTTATTTGATGTAAAACTGTTCTATTACTATTAGCAATACAACTTAAATCAACTGTGAAGCCCTAAATAATACCATGAAGTCGAGAGTTTTTAGAGTTTAGTTACAGGACCGAGTGCTTTGCATGTCTTCTGATGTTAAGGGAGAAGCAGTTACCGGGATCACTTATATGCCTACAATTTCCATCATGGCAAGTTACAATTGTTTAAATGAGGATAGCATTCCTTCCTTCAGATTTATGGTAGATACAATTTCACTAAAGTTTGTGTCACTCCTCTATTTTTATACCAGATGAACTCTGGAGCCTGCATACCTGCTTAGAAATGGGCCATGTCACATAGTGCGTTGGGCTGTGACTAGCAATGCATATTGATTCATCTTATCTGTTAAGAAATGGCTTTTTTGTTGTCTGCCTATCAGGAAACAAAAGCAAAAAAAGGATGAACTGTTGTTCATTGATCTTAAATCGGTCGGAAGATGCAGACAACATAAAGAACTTAAAATGGCTCAATTTAACAGTGCCTTTTTAAGTCCAAATCATCATTTCTACAACCCCTGCACTTTTGCCTCTAGCTTCTGTTTTCCTTTTCTTTACTACAATCACATTCAGTCCTACCTTTTGTAGGAAATGAGAATGGATCAATAAGGCTGTCTCAGCTGGCTAGAATTAATTTTTCCATTGGATCGAGTTGTATGTCATTTTCTATGCAGCACAACAGTATGCATAATTTCCTCTTCTAGCGTTTCTCATACCTGACAATGCTATTGAATGGATTACTCTGAGATTTTTAAAATGCTTCCCGAGTTTTAAAGTGCTCTGTAAAAGATGTCTGCCGTATAGAGAACTTCTAGAGTTCTTTGTTAATTTTCCTGCTTGTATTAGAGAGATACCTGTATGAGGCTTAATTTGTATTATTCTTGGACTCAACAAAAAATTGCAGAACAAGAACATGGAGTGAGACAGCCAGCAACTCAATCACTGGACGCTTGGTCTCGCGGTAATACCTAAATGCTCCCCTCAAAGAGGAACATCTCACAGCACTAAATGCTATGCAGATAAATGACAGGCAAGTCAGAATCTTCTAGGAAATTCTCAGTCCACAAGCCAAGCTGATAAAAGTGAAGGTATTGTTCAAGGTTGGATGAAACAGAGCTCCATGAATAGGAAAGGAGGGATGGCTCAGCTGACACTGGGACACAGGATCACACTTTTGTCCTAACATAGCTGGCACAGGGATTTGAGATTCCCCAGCCAGTCCACGCTTGATGCCCGTCACTTGTGCATGTTAGAAAAGTACTGTCATGGGCTCTTTCTTCTAACAGCACGGCACAGTGCAGGGCTGCATGGAGATAGCCAGGTGCTTCTACACTGAACCTCAACATTGCAAGTTAGCCTCAGTGAAGTCCACATTCTGCTGCAGGTGATTTTGGTATTGGTTCATGGCACTGCATTGTGTAACATGTGAAGTCTGGAGGTTCTTTTGTTCTTGTGATTTATTGGGCAGGATTTGGAGACTGCTTTAATTATTGGTTCAGGTTTGTGATACTGCTCCATCAGAAGAAGACGTCTTCGATAAGAGGTTATATTTGAAATGACAGCTGATGAGAATTCTGATTGTTTAACATAACCACAAAGGCAGTTTCACAGATGAGACACATGTGAGCAGAGACCATGCAGAGCCGCAATCATAAACCAGCGGAAAGTGAGCTCTGGACTCAGATGACAGTGCTTGAGAAGGGCATTCCCGGGCTGTGTATTTTGATGCAGTAGTGGCTAAGGACTCTATTCACCCTGTGTGCCCTCCCCTGCTGCCTTCACAGCCAGGTCAGATGGAGGAGGGCGGAGAAGCACTTCTCAGCAGGAGCAAGAGGCCGAGACCAATTTCAGAGGCTGATATTCTGCAAAAATTTGCAGCTGAAACTGAACTGGAATTTAAAGGCAGAGGCTACTAATTTGTAAGACTGTAGCATGCATTAAGCAATTCAGACTTTGATCAGACTTCACCCATGGCCAAGGAAGGGAGGCAAATGCTATGTCTGAGTCAGAATCTCCTGCAGCACAGCACTTCTGCTGCACAGGATTTGAAAGAAATGGAAGGGGAGATGGAAGAGCATTGCACGAGCTTGTCCATGAAATGGCAGAGCTGGGAGGCGAGTTGAACTCATCAGTGGCTAGATTATGCCCTCTCCTAAGGAAGTTAATCTACTAGTTTTAATCTAAACTAGTGCAGTCTCATTAGCTTTAGCTAACAATCAGTTGTCTTAACTGATAAGTACAAGTCTGGACGCTGCCCAAACTTACTCCAGGCGACAAACATTTGTGGTTTACTCTAGAGAGTAACCGGTTTCCACCTGGGTTAGCTGTGACCCATACTGAAAAACAGAAACAATTTCTCTTCATTGACAACTTCTAATGATGATTTTGATCTGTAAAGAAAGTTGTAATATTTCTGGGGAATACCTCATTCTTCACAATGAGGTGAAATACCTACCTAGCAAAATTCTGAATTGTTTAGGCTGGAATCTAATTAATGAGGTCCTGAGGTGCTCCAGCTTGGACAGTGAGACTAGACAACAAGGAAATGCTTTACTATAATGGAAGATAATGAGTGAGCATGAGGAGAAAAAATCACCAGGACTTTTACAAGCCTCAGTGTTATAATGAGCTACCCCAAGCATTAAAAATCCCAACAACTTTTCACTTCGGTTTGCTATTAGATGGATGTTTGCCTTGCCCTGCTTTCAGTTTACAGTTCATTATCCAGCTAGACTCTCATCACCGAGGATGTTCATCATGGAATTCATTAGGAATCCGTACTTCAAACTCAGTAGTTCTGCTTGAGGTAGATAAAATGCTAAAACCTAGGACAGCGTTCAGTACAGTCCTGAGGAGAAAGGTAGCACCTAAAAGAGCTTCTGGCTCTTTCTCTTCTCCTGCGTAGCAGCGAACATAAAGACATGGGGAGCAGCAGTGGCGATGGGATTCGATCTATTCATAGTCCCAGTACGAAAAGGATACCAAGACCGCAGCAAAGCTTGGGCTACTAACAAAATCCTATTTTGCTGTATGCAAGGGGCTGTATGCAAAGGTCTTTCTGCAATGCCTGAGCTCTCCAGATTGATGCACATATGCTAAATGAATTAACAGACTAAAACTTCTACACCATGGCTGTGGCCGCCTTACTGTGGTGTGTGCTTTAGACCATAGTTAAACTGCAGGGCCTGGCAGTGTAAATCGGTACAAACAGTGAACGTATCAAGATTGGTTTTCCCTTCAGAAACAAATCATGCCTAATATTTAAAGCACCGGCACCATAGCATAGGCATCAGGAAGCCAGCACACTGGTGAGAGAAGGAATTTCAGCAAGCAAATGGAAACAAAAGTAATACTGACATTAATTTTAATCAGGTCCTAGTCATCTGTTTTGTCCTCTGTATTTTTTTCTCTGCAAAGCTGATTGTCTTTCTGCAAGATTTGTTGCTCCACAGAACAATAATATAGGCTGTAATGATGTAATTTATTGCTGCAATTTGCTTTTGGAAATCCTCTATTAGTGAAAAATAGCAACAGCGCAGTTTTATTAATTACAGTAGTTGAATATTGAATGCTGACTGTCACTGTCGGGATTAGTGGCTGTGTTGTGCTCCGCTCTCCCAGGCCCTGGAGGACCAGAGCTGTGCATGTTTTGGAGGCTGTGAAATGAGTATTTTGAGTAAACTAAATAAGTGTAAAAAAAATAATTCAAGTTCAGTGGGGAGTTTGAGAAAATGATAGAGGGAAACATTAGCCTGTAAATTCAGTATTGAAAAACCAGTGTGTTACTGCACCACATAATGTGCTTTTGTATAGTATGGTTCTGCAGCATAGCCCATTTACCTATGCCTTCTACCCCCAAACTACTTCTGGCAGCTAAAACCTTCAGATTCATTATTGAGTTTTACTCGCAATATGCCATTCCAGGGAGAACTACTTTATCTCTCTTTTTCTTCTTTTTTTCTTTAATGTGACAATTTTTTACCTTGGCATAACACTTTTATTTTCATTTGCATAAACCAGATTTACCAGGATGTAGCTGGGCAAAGAGCATGTGGACAAAATCACCTTGTGTGATTTAAAGGTGATTTCTCTTCCTTTTGTGTTCTGAAACAGTGCACAATTGAGTGAAATCCAAAAGGCTTGCTTATAACCTCTTTGTGATCTTGAGTTCTCATTTTGGAGAGCTAACAGAAGGTAGAAGACCTCCTGCTGCATATATTATGTCAGCCGCAGAAACCAAAGCGATCAGTCTAAGACCTGGATGTACTTCGGAATCATTTTGTGTAGAGTACTACGTGCCTGTGTGCCAATACCAAGAAGTTTTTATGTGGCTTGAAACTTTGATTGAGCCAGCAGAGGAGACTGTGTTTTAGATTCTGGATCTGGGACCAAATATCAATTGCAAGCATTGAAAAGCAGCGACTAACAGTGGAGCTGCCAGCTGGCACGAGGCATCCTGTGGCATATGTTTTAAGAACACCTGGAAGCTTCAGGAGTGAGCTTGGTGTGGTAATAAATAAGTCATTCAAGACTCAGTAATTCCTTCTCACTGCTCTTACCTCATTCAAATTATGCACTACTCATGAAGCACTGGGAGATTCTGATACGCAAAAATAGGAATTGTCTGACGGACCAGGAGCCACGTGTCTGGAGTTAGTTTCTGCCTCTTTTAGGTCTTTGGCAACACTCATCCGCAGCAGTTTACTCATCTCTAAAATGGACACAGTAGTTAATATTTCCTGTGTTACAAGGTAAGTTTTTGGCTTACAGGATCATTATGTACTGCTGATTCCTTATAAAGGAAAATTCCCTGCTTAAACATGGGTCCCGGTCTCCCCTACTTAGTACTGGCAATGTTGTTCTAGTCCTGAAGAGTACAAATACAAGTGAAGCAAGGTTTGTGGCTAGAGGTAAGGTCTTTTATTAGGCCATCCAGTAGAGTTAGAAAAAACAGACAAGCTTTCAAGTACACAAGTCTTTTTTCAAGTCTCTTTCAGTGTTGTTGCTTTGAGATGCTCAGATAAAGATAATGGTCACTGTGGTTGCTCCAGGTTATACTAACAAATAAAGTACTGCTTTAAATAAATGGATTTGATCCCTTTGACCATCGTATCACTGGCTTATACAGTGGTCATAGCAGCCCATTTCAGGGTTGCTTCTCTAGCTATGAACCTCTAGCCAGAAGGATCTTGCGAAACCACCCCTAAAGGTAAACCCTGTTTTTGCTTGAATAAGAAGCAATAATTGAATCTGTGATTATACATGCTTTGTATGTTTACTTTGCCTCCTTCTACATATATGCTGGTTTTAATTCCTATATATTACAAGACCCACCAGTCTGTTAGACATGTGTCTGGTCAGTAATTTAATTTTCCTGTGTCACTCTCATCTTTTTAACTGTAGTAAGCTTCTGATGTCTGTACAGTATCTGCTCTTATTAATGCAATAATCTTGTTCCTGCCTTCTGTGTGCTTTGCTTATGTGGACCTGCTATGAAGTCAGTGAAATCAATAAACTATTTGAAAAGGAAAAATAATCTAGGGACAAGGATAGGAAATAATAATAGCTGTGTTCTTCGTTTTTATTACTACTTTTTCATAGCAGTTCTGTAAGAGTCTCTTTTGTGTCTTTGTTGCAGATTTTGCTTATCAAAAATTAAAGTGGTACAGCTGAAATAAGAAAAGAGCAAGTAGAAATTTTCCCTTGCTGATTTCAAAATAGACTAAATTGAATTGAAAGAATTGAGCAGAAGCTGCCTGCTTCACTTCTGCTGTGGTTTAGAGTTCTGACATCCACAAACTTGAGCCAAGTGTTTGTGTGCACTCCATGGCCAAAAATGGAGGACCTTAAGGAACTTGTGGAAGATGAATACTGCCTATTAGAGGGAGAAAGTAACTCATTAATAATCCATGACATATTAATCTACACAAATAAAACAAGTTCACAGCCCTCCACAGTGGCCATAAAAATCATTCATGTATCATGCAGTACCCCAGTTACTTAAAAAAAGAAATTGTCGTTGGGACTTAAAGTCCATAAAGCATTTAAAATTGCTTCACCCCAGCTGTAGAGTGCATGCCACCCCACACTGCGATACCTACCGAGCCGCTCCCTTGAAACAATCAGGCTAGGTAAGATTTTACCTCGTTTATCCAAACTGAACAGTTTATTCATCATCAGTGTGGCTTGTACCACTATGTAAAACTTGGTTTGTATCATCAGATTCTGGGGGCTCCAACTGAAATTCCAGGAGTGGGTTATAGTAGGTACCATATTTTCATTGACTGTAAAACAGTTTCTACTTCCGCTGTAAACAAATGGAGTCAGGACAGTAGCCTCTGTAAATGGGGAGCTGAAGCACAAAGGTGGCAGACTGGAAACTTAATTTGCACAGTTAATTCAAGGAGAAGAAAGGAGGAGGTGATCCAGGTGCCTACACATAGGTGTCCTTACCGTTAAAGATGCCGTAGAGTCTTGAGTCATCCATCCAGGACTACAAGGTATGACACAGGACCTACAGGAGATCCCTGCCCTTCTGGAAGAGCATCTGGAGGCCAGGCATGATACCTAAGAGCATGTAAATGGCACTCTGTGTTTAGGCACTTAAATCTTTTCCCAGAGCTGCAAATGGTGAATTGGATTTGTTGCTGAAGTACGTCCCCAAAAATGCCATCTTTCTTTTGCCTGTAACTATGTGGATATCTTCAGTGGATAGTCTAATTTATCAAACTATACTTCCTTTACAGCTTTTCCTGCTACTGCTGAATAATACAGCACTACAAACAGAGGCAAATAAAAAGTGTGCATAAGTATTTGTAAACATCAGACCCTCACTGTAAGGCTTCTTTTTTTAAGCTGTTCTTGACTCCCATCGTTCAGAAACCACGATAAGATTTCCATCTTTGCTGCCCAGCATGACTTTGTGCTACTGTTACACACTATGTCTCTACAGGCTCCAGCCGTGCCAATGGCGATGCTGGTTTCAGATCGACCACCGTGAACATCTGCACCACGTTAAGGGACAAACTCACAAAACCGAAAGCGTCACTGTGGTCCAGATCATTACGAAGTGGTGGAAAACCCCTTGTATCTGTCATGTCTTATTAGCATAACAGACAATTAAATCGATCAGTTTTGTCTGAGGAGTAGGACCGTGATCCTTCAGGTGGAAGTCAGCAGAGGTTTATGGAAGTGCTTGGGTCTGACTAAAGGAAAGCACCTTAGGGAGGACTCTTCAGGCTTTACTCTGTAACACTGGTTAGAATGGACCTCGGCTTTACTGAAGGCCCTGGCAAAATCACTGTTCATTTCAGTGGGGTCAGGTTTTAAAAAATTATGTCTGCAAAATATTTACAGTAAGAAATATCTGGGATAGAAATGTGTTGTATATAAAATGAAAAGTACTGCCTCTATCTGCCTATAATCAAATATGTGGCTTTTATTAACATGGAATGCCTCATAATCTTGTTTCCATTATAGTTGTGTATGTATTTGCATGCATGTAGATTACTCACATATATACAAGTAGTGTGTAATTGTGTGTGCATCCATGCATGTATCCTAATATGCTTGTATATTTTCAATCTGCAACTGTCTATTGATTACAGCTATTACAGCAATATTATTATAGATATATAGCCAACTATATAACAGGGCCGCAGGTTTAATTGAAATGAACATGGGAAGAATTTCAAATTGCTAATGAAAATTGCCTTTTTACTACCAGCTATATTCCCACGGTTGTCACAGACTGGAGAGATCACCGGAGCTGTGCTGGTTCTGCCTAATGGTGGAGCAAACCCCATTTAACTGGGGGTCCATTTCCAAATAACTTCCTCGGACTTGTAAAAAAGAAAAGTAAATGACTGACAGATACTGAACTCAGAAAATGCCCTTCAATTGACAAGTTTCACATATTAGTCCTTTTGCAACATAAGTAAACTGTAAGCCGTGAAATTATTTCAGCAAGAAGATATTATATAGCTCTATCCATGGCTGCTTAAGCATCCATGAACTATTCCATTATAAGATCACCAGGTGGCTATTGCCTCTCTCCCCCATTCAGGCTTTACCAATATTCCCACTCCCATCTGTGATAAACTTAATAGGACCATTCAGCAGTGGAGAGGTGTTCATCATAGCTGAAGGCTTGCTCCGACAATTATTCCTTAGATGTTTGAGGAAATGAAAAGCTATTTTTGTGATTAGAAAGGATAGAACGTGTTGCAATTTCTGAGGCTATTTTATTGACACAGCTTTTGGAATCAAACAAATATTTATCCTTTCCTGGGAATGTTGTGAGTAGCTACAGTCACTGAACTGATGTTGTTAATACATGTTTCTCTCCACTCTATTTTCCAAGCATGTGGCTACTCTCCTAAGAGTGCTTGTTAGATAAAAAATTATATGTATGAGTACATATTGTAGATATTGTCATATATGTACTATAGATGAAATATGTATAATTTATGCACTCTAAAAATGTATAAAATGTATAAAAGGACACTTTATTGCTCGTATTCATCAGGTGTAAGTGTGGGATTCGTAAGTGTCCCTAAGTATACTTATATCCATAAGTAACTATGCTCTGAAACAACAGCAGCGAAGGTTCTCAAGTATGTTGGTCTCAGAATAAGGGCTTTTAACCTCCCACTTCACAGCTTTTCATCTGTCTGCATTTTTTATGCTCAAAATAACCAGTAATGATGCTGGAGTTGGAATATCTCAGGTAATCACTCACATTTCAACCCATAGCTACAATTTTTTCTCTCTAGGTAATGCATTTCCTATGTAAGTGCTTTCATTTCTAAGTCAATTTAGCAAAATACTGAAAGTAAGGAATGAAATTCCACAAAGAGCGGGTAGTTTCCTGTGTTGTACATACGCATCTTTTAAAGAATCAGATTTTTTGTTTCGCTTATGTCTAAGTACAGAGAAATAAAATGTGGGTTTCTGCTTCCCGTCTTCTCCAGTCACCTTTATGTCCTTTTTCTATATTTTAAGTGGTTACGGGAAGCAGAAGCCCACATTTCATCTTTCTATCTCCTGCAGTTGCCCTTAAAACTTTTTCTACATTTTAAGTGGTTCCAGAATTGTTTCCTTTGAAGTAATTTGCAGTTACAGACTCTTCCTCCACACAGCAGGAAATCCCATCTTTCTTTGAAAATACATATCGACCACTGGATTCTGACATACCTGTTCTAGTCAACAGGAAATAGAGACAGTGTTAGCATAGTACTTGTCTTTTTAGTGAACTGTACCTAATTGAATTTAGTGTCACAGCTCCTACAAAACAGAGAGGCCCCCAGCCAGAGGCTCAGTCACTGTTGATACACATTGATTATGATAGACACTTTAAAAAGGCAAACTATGCACAGCTTTTAAGGTAAAGGAAGACACAATCAAGCATGAAAATGTTCAGTGGATTTTATTTCATGTCCTTATTAATTTGTATTTTCCATCGCCTAGGGGGTTAGATTATCTTATGAGATCATCTTGTCGGAGTAATTTAGGGCGGTAGGGAAGGTTTGAAGTTATTTCTTGATTACTTGATTCATTAAAAAAAAGAAGTGGTGTATGCCAGTGCAATACATTGTCACGTGTGAGCTAAGCGTGGTACTCTCTGCCTGATTCAAGCAGTGGAACAGCTCTTGGGACAGGTGGAAGGAAGGAGTTTTGGAGACTGTACTCGCTTGTCGGCAGTCTTGGGGGAGTCTGTCTGACATCTCTTTCCTTGCAGAAGGTTTGCTGGTTGCTGCTGCTGGAGGCAATGCCTCTCCAACACACTTGGTAGTTAGTTTAGTCCCTCACAATTTAGATATCTGCGTCTTCTAAGCTCCTGCAAGGATGCAGGTTCTCCAAGGGGTCAATAATCATTGCCTTAACTGAATCCATGTTCTATGTGGGAAAAGGACCACACGTTTCTCATTCCACCTTGCTTTATGTTAGGTAAAGACAGGTTTTAAGATAAAGCAATACAAAGATTTAATACATAAAAAATTTGAAAGAGCCGTAAGTGATCAACTCAAGATCCATCTAGTGAACGTGGTGTTTGGGGGTCCATACTTCATAAATAAAAGTAAATTGTTTGTTGGTGGTGGTGTTGTTTTGATATAACATTGGGGCTATATATTTCCTCAGATATTACTGGAAAACAAAATGGAAAGAAAACTAGAACACTTCAATATTTTCTAAGTTTTTTATTCAGCAAGAAAGCCAAAATCAAACTGCATCAGATGGTGTGGAAATGATTTTTCTCATTCCTAGATCTGTTCAGAAAACAACAAGAATCGGTTATTCACCAGGATGTGCTGAGAATCAGTTGATCTGGTTGCTCTTTTTTCCTCCTTGGTGTAGAAAGAGTCTCTTCTTATAGTCACTGCTCAGCATATCGACATCCAGCTATCATGTGGAGCCAGAGTGGGGTTACTTTTGTACAAATAATAAATACAAGTAGCATTGATATTCTGGCAGTGGAACTTTACTGGTAGGAATATTAATGGAAGCGCCTGGATACTGATTCCACAAGGGAGAGGAAATAAGATTTCTTGGTTAGTCTCAGTGCCTGTGGCAAACTATTATAGCTCCAAAATCAAGTTTTGAATTGGCTTTGTGACCTGCATACGATAAACTTAGTCTAACAAATACAGTAAACATTACTTCTGAAACAGATTTGTTAAAAGAAATCTGAATTTGATTCTCAGTTGTTCACAAGTGGAAGAAGTGACAGGACCTTCAGAGGCACTATACCTTTCTGGACCTACTCTCCAGAAAGAACCTAATAAGGTTTCTTCATTCCACCTAGTTTCAAACACATTGGAAATGAAGAGACAGAGACTGGTTATCCCTCTTTAACAGATCACAGAAAGCTACCCTGACTGCTAGTATAATTGCTGTTTCCATAAGCTCTGAAGAAAGGGCTTTTGTTAATGTGCAGCTTGAAGCAAAATGTTTCTCACTGTCCTTTTTAGAGGGTTCATCCTCATTATAAAACAGGCTGTGTCTATTGCTTGTTTTTCTGCTAGCCAGAATGCTGTTTATGGACTGTGCACATGGGAACAGTATATGCTGATAAGATTTTACTTTTTTATTCAAAATTACAAGTAATAAGAAGTGAGATCCTGTTATCATAATAATCTGGGTAGCATCAGACCCCTGTACCTGACCTTAAGTCAATGTGGCCTTCATTGAATACACAGATTTGAGTAATGGCTTTATGACATTTTCCCATCATTTTACGTCACTAACTGTAAACAGAACAAACCAATTAAAAGCATGGTTAATTTTGTTCAGTTGCACCAGTCTCTTTTTAAGAGAGATGTTCACTTTTGGCTGATGATAGAACTATGTTTAGCAATAAAGCCTGCATGTGCTAAATCAAAATAATCTTTGACTGTGTTCCCTTTTGCACTTTCGAATGCTAACAGGGTAGATTCACTGCAAGGGACGTGTGGATTAGTCATCCGAGAATCCAAGGATTTTTTTCTGCATCCCTATCTGTTAATATATTCTACATTCTCCTTTTCTGTCTACAGAGTGTAATTTATCAGGACTCAAAAATTCCACTGACAGGGTATTTGAAAACTCTTAAAAGCAAGGAAGAAAAAGGAATGGTCTAGTTGCTAATGTGGAAGGCCAGTAACTAAGATTTATCTCAATATGGAGACTGTAAACAGGCACTGAATTTGCAGAACACTGTGTTCCCATTTTGAAAAGGCACTCAGGTCTTCGTCATAAGTTAGATGGTTCACAAAAACTACAAGGAAGATTGTGCTGGGCTAGAGACATTCCCATCCCAGCTGGGTGCCTTTTGCTTTCTCTCCTTTTGGCCCCAGGAATCTGCCGCTATTTTCTTTGCAGTGGTTCAGCCGCAGGAGGAATGGGTAAGAGGCCCCAGCCTAGCCTGTGCACTGATGGGCTTTACCTGTGTACTGATGATGGTCACAGCCACTCTTCTGGGAGGTGAGAAATAGGAGTCTGAATGCCCTCCCTACGTCCTGTTTCTACATTTTCTCCATCTACCTTCTTTAAGACTCATAGAGACCCACAGATACCACGTCGGTCAAGCTCTTCAAACAAATGTTGTGCATTCTAGGGACAGAACAATGCCGGCGTCCACCTTTGGGTCTTTCCATGGGTAATGTTTTAATCTGTGTTTGACTTTCACATTATTTGTTCTTCAGGGCAGGTATTGTCCTTAATTTTTGTGCCATGTACATTATTGGCCATGTAACAAGGATTTAATAAAGAGAAGATACCTCATAGTGTTGTCACGTGTCGAAAAGAATTAGCATCCAAAAGAAACTTTGATGAGGATAGTAGAACAAAGGATCTCAGAAACAAAATGCAGAACTGGCAACTTTTATTGGATAAGTCTGTTTCTTATGTAGATCTTTCACCACTGTTAATTTGTCCATTAGTTTACATTTTCCTTGGCACTGTGGACCTCAGAGTGGTGTAACCTGGATGCCATCAGTGTTCCATGTTTGAACACTGAGGGGTGCTATTCGGTAAGCAGGTTGCCTCGCTTTGGTTTTACTGCTTAATGGCATTACCCCATTTCTTTTGCCATGTGATATTACTCGTGAAGTAAAAGTCCTCATGTTATAAACCGATGAATGAAGCAGAGCAGGATTTACATGCGATGCGCTCATAGCATTGGAATTGAGTGAAAGAAAAGAGCAAACCAAAATCTGACTAACAGAATTTGCTCTTCCCTGCTGCCTGTGATGGAGCGAATTTGCCTCAGGAAGGTCCTCAGTCATGATGCAAACTCTTTGGTCTGTAGAAACACTCCTGTTCTTCTGAAGTGTGTGCTAAAAATTTAAAAACAGAATATCAGCTTCTTTTCCTTCTCATTTATTGTGAATGTGGAGCGTTACGGAATCCAGTTGGCAGAAAGCACAATGTATAATTTACTTTTAATCATGGGATTATGTAGATAAACAAAGTCAGCTGTCTAACAATGTAATTTTGTTAATCAGATGTAATCATAGTAGTATTAATAACTCAAATCTACAACTGCCATGTTACCAGACTCAGAAATCAGCATAACATTTGTCTGCAGTGCGGTACAGCTCTGTGCATCACTCTAACTAGGATGCCCTGGAAACTTGTGATGCATAACTTAGTGCTCATCAGTCGAGTATTTATGGTGCTTGCAACTGGCGTATGCAGAGTTTATTTTATCTCTTCTCCATGTTCTTCTCTTGTAAATGTGTTGCCAAGGTGTCACCCTTCATCAAGGGTGATGGGTGGAACAACAGTTGGAAACACAGTACAGCTCCTGGAGCTCTCCTGCGTAGGCATTGTCTCCACCGATTCAAGTGCTGTCAACAGCATGCAAGGGCTCTTCTGTCCTTTTTCCATATGGCAAATACTGCTTTGACTTTAAGGTGGATAGTGCCTAGCTGCCTCTTTTCCACAAACGTTTTCAAGAAACTTTCCTTATAAATTAAAACGTAATTGGCTTTTCTGTGTGACTCCTCAGGTCTACAGCATAGGTTTGCTACTCACGAGGTAGTGTGTTTGTATGAGGGAGAAATCCTAATGCTAAGCTATGATTCATATCATTATGAGATTCCACTTACAGAATTTTCAGCCTGTAAACAGGACCATTCTCATGACCTCAGGCTCCCATGGATTTCTCTTGATAACACCATCTAATCGGATTTAGAGTTTAATTAAACAGCTGTCACTTTGCTTCCTCATTCTGCTGCAATTTAATGTTGAATTAGTCCCTAAATTAGTCATGGCTGAATGCTTGCCTTCTTACAGTTGAGAGCTTGGATGAACATAAGGTTTGCTCTTCAGCTAAACTCAAGCAGCTAAGGCTTGTATTCTGTATTCTTGCCCTTTGCGCAGAGCTCCCACTGACATCCGTGGAAGTTCCCTGACTTAGACACGAGCAGAATAAAGTGTGAGATTCCTGCAGAGTCAACCATAGTGGTACCTAACTTCAAATGACCAAATGTGAGCACATGCTTCTTCTCAGCTCTGGCTAGAATACATTAGCTTTATGGGTGTTATTTTCCCTTTCTAAAAAAGTACTGATTTTTCTGAACACCAGTTCTGCTGACTTTTCTGGGAAGTAGCACAATGAGTGCAGCTGTGGGAGAAAATGTTTAGACAATACTACTGCTAGTGGACTTTGCCCAAAGTAACCCTCATGTAATCGAGATCAGAGTATGAACAAAAATTTATGGTACTCCAAATCATAATATTGGCTCCAAGCAGGAAAGCTCAGAGACTTCCTGTAGAGTGGTGATACTTGCATCAAATTCTGTATAATGGTCTCGCGGAACTCAGGTCTCGGAGCCTGACTCCCTGCCTGACTCCGATCTCAGCATTTTTCTCTGAAATGCCACTTGATTCTTTTCCTGATCTACTCAAATCTAATATCGAGATTTCTAACTGCGGTAACTGGATACAGGCACACACAGAGGAATTCCACACTGCTAGTCTGCTAGAACTCACCAGTCGTCACCTGTGGGCTTCTTGATTAAATCTTTTTTTTTTCTTTTTTCCAAATCAAGAATGCAGGGAAATGAACGGGACTACCCCGTTGTCCTAACTAGTTGCTAACTAGTTGCACTTGAGTCACAGCTTATCAAGTGCTTAGCTCTAACGAGGTGGGAAAGCTGCCTAACCCTCTTACTTTGTTTATCTGGGGAAGGCAGATGAACAGTAGAAGTTGCTGGTGCTGTGAGGATTTCATACCACACTTGCATACCTACACCAGCAGAGAAGCTTTTCTTTATCTGTAGTAGGTATCAGGTTGTGACCTCAGGGCTTCATTTCTGAAGTCACAGAAGCATGCTAGAGGCCTGTGTAGAGGAGGTAGGGTTCTGTGCCCTTGATGAAGAGTCTGATGGTTCAGGTTGGGTTTTGAGTAAGCAAACGTAGTGCTGATTGGAGCTAGACTAGTACACAAGATACTGTCTGGGGAAGAGTAGATGTTTTGTTAGTGGATAATGAAAATGTGTTGGGTGAAGACATTTTCCTCAGTTTTGGTTATGAGATGTAGTTTGAAGTTAAAACTTATCAATACATTTTTTAAGTAATTTCTTAGGTACACCATTCAATGGTTTGCAGTTGAATATCTCCTTTGATTACAGCCTCATGTCTAACCATTAGAGGAACAAGAAAAAACGTTCTTTAATGCTACTGTTTGTTAATTAAATATGTTTAGATAGTAATGATTTCCTTCATATGTTGTATTCATTGAAGGGATGCCCAGGTAACAGTAAAGAACCATCCTACCTGGGAGTTTGTAGGTTGTTCTTCATACAAGAAAACCAATTCTGTCTCTGCCATCATCTCTGTCAGATGTTGGGATTTGGTCATTGCACTGCAAAGACAGTTTGAGGCTTCCAAAGAAGTTCAGAGCTCACATCTCCCTTCTGTGTTAATAAGAATTATATGTGTAGTTCTGCATTTTGACTTTGGAAATAACAACCCTTGCTTTTTTGGAGTTTGCAATACACTTACCGAAACTTCTTTCCAACCTGGATATTGACGCCTACTTATAAGTCACCCTCTTTCTCTTTTTTCAATTTGTTTACACTATTTTCCCCATTTTTTAATTTATTTGGAACAAGTCCAGACATTGCTATCAGATGCTTTCAGTCTTTTGCCACACAAAATAAATTTGATTTTAAAACTTCAGTTGCTGCCTGCACAGAAAGTAGATTAGTTCTTTGGGGGTTTTAAAAATTGAAGAATGTGGAAATGGCCAAGATATTGTGATTTTTGAAAAGCACCTGCATTTTAAATGAGTTCTTAGTCTCTGTAAAGGTTTCTTAGTAACCTTGTTTGTATACTCCCAAATTAGCTTGCAAACAGGATAGTATATTGTGTTTAAAAAGAAAACATTAAAATCACCACCTATACCAGCTATCTTGTTTCCTGTTCTGATGGGAGAACAATTGTTTTTTTGATGTTGCTTGACATAGCCTTAAAGATTCAACGACTGTTTCTGTTTATCAGTGGATAATCAAGGATATTACAGGAGGTGGCAAGAATGCAAGAGAAACAGGTTCGGGTGCTGAATCAGAGCCCCCTTGTCTGTGGTGCACGGTCAGAGTGCTCAGGATTGCAGAGCAGACAAGTTCTATTGAAGTTTCTTTTATTTTTATGAGTTGCAGTTCAGCTTTTGAGGAGTCTTGGACCATGGATCCTTTCATACATTATTTAGAGCTTTCTGCATAACAGCCTGTGTGTGGCTGCAGACAGTGGGTCATTTCTCTGTTACATTAAAGCCTTTGGCTTTATTGCAGCAATAGAAAGGAAACACAGAGGAGGCAGAAGTTGTGCCATAAGGCTCTTCCATATACAGGGATCTAGGACACACATTTTTCTATTTTAGTTCTAAACAAGAAGACAATAGAATCAGGACTTGGTTTTTTGGTCCCTTTTTTTTTTTATATCACAGTTGAATAGTGTAGGGCACTTACAGACTAAGAGAAGTGGCAGATGTGAGAATTGCTCTTAACATAGTATGTAATATATTAATTGCTTATAGTTCAGTATTTCTTAATCTGTGTAATACCAATGAGTTCTGACTGCTTTCAGTGGAGGTGAAACACCAAGGTTTCTGTCCCTGCTCAACGCTGTAGCAAGCTGGCTACCAATTGCTTCCTAATGCTGAGGATCTGTAACGATTGTAATGGTACTAGCTATGAAGCCGTTAGGTAGTATCTACAATATGTTTCTATCTCCTTTGTGCACATGATGAATTTGAAATTCCTGAAGTTCATATTGGGCTACAGAGAAGGGATGTAAAATTTCAGTAGCCCTTTATCATGACAAACGATGCCTTTTAGAATTTTGGGGCAGATGCATCTCTGAATTAATTAATCAAAATAAATTCATTCAGGTGCACACTACTTCCTTTAATGAAACCATTAGCACAGGGCAGAAGACTGAGGTTTCTAATTGCTGGTAATGTGCCAGTAGCCAAATTTTCTGTCTTCTCTTCAGAAAGGTCTTGGGAAATTTGAAAAGGTTTTTTTAACCTTTGTAATAATGGCTTTATATCAAAGCCACTTAGAATTCAGATACACCAATAATGTCCTATTGGAAAGAGAGAAGCAGAAGTGACGGATTATTACTTACCAATTGGTACATCAGCTCTGCACTATATAGTGCAGAAAGCAGGAATAACAGTCACATTTGCCTGTCAGGTTTTTCAATTTTAAAGGTATAGATCATTTTCTTTTGTCCAGTGAAGAAGGATCATATTATTTGGGATAGGTTTATTCTTAGGCTAGACTGTGCATTTTCTTTTTTCTACACAACCTATTCCATCAGTTCTTTGTCATTATTTTTATAATAAAGATTGCCTTAATGTCAAACAAATCTTCCTTGTTGCAGCTTGAGGCCATTACTTCGGGTTCTGTCCATGAACATGGAAAATAGTTCATTCTTACTCATTTTTGGAAGACTTTTGTGTATACGGAGACAGTAATCATCTTTCCCTATAATCTTCTCTAGGCTAAATAATTCCAATTCTTTCAGTTGTTCCTCATGGATCTTATTTTCTACTCTTTGATTTATTCTCCTTGTTCTTTCTTATTTCATTTCACTTAAGAAAGCTTTTTCGTGCAGTATAGTTCTCAAAATTGGACGTAGCTCTTTAGCTGAGGCCTTGCTAGTGCTGAGTAGGAATACCTCACATCTTACAAGTGATACACCTCTTAATACAACTTCCTGCGGGAGGGTTCTTTGGTTGGTTTGGTTGTGTTTTTAGCCACAGCAGCATGCAGTGGCTGACTTGCATTCAGTTTGTGATCGCTGTAGACCCCAAATGCTTTTCTGAGAGCAGCTTTTCCTGTTGTATATTTTCTGACGTGTATTTATAGGATTAGTTGTTCCTACAGAAGAGAAACAACTTGCATTTAACTTCATTGCATCCCATTTTTTTAAACCCTATCTCCAATACTGGATTTTATACTCTGGTGTAGGCTGAGAGTTTAGCTGCAGCCGTGGCTGGTGGTGCAGCAAACATGATGTAGCATGATACTACCAGTAGTAGTCTCACCACATCACGCAGGGTAATGCCAGAGTGGACTAAGCGGCTGGTTTTTCCCCGGTGCTTTGCAGGGCTGGGGAGTCAGGAGCACAGGATCCTCATGCGGGTCAGAGTGCCTGGTGGTCTTGTCTGCAGGGCTTCCCACTTACCTGCTCTCCTCTCCTCCTTGATATTTGACTTCATCTTGAGGCCACTGATTACTCAACGTTGCAGGCATGAGCAAAGCTGAGCTGGAGGGACTTCTGGTGACTCCCGGGCAGCTTGTTGCAAGTTAAACCTGGATGATGAATTTACGCTGCTGCTTGTGGCACAGAAGTTTCACCTCATGGTATAATAATCAGGTTTCTGTTTTTATTTTCTTGGCAGTGGTGCAGGGCTTGTTTCTTTCTTGTTTTGTGTGTATATGATTCTCTCATTTGTCTTGACCTTCAAAAATTACCGTTAAATACAAATACGGGTAAATCCCCAAGCCACAGAATATGTTTTATATCTGAAACTTGTTTCTATTTATGGGATTTCTTTTCCTCTGAACCTGTCCCTTTAAATTAGATCTCTCTATCAGTGGTACATATCAGTTGCTAAGGAAGAACTGGATCTGAGTAGAATCACTTCAAAGCAGAGCTGAGATAGCCTGAAAAGATGTCATGTCACTTCCACAAACTCTCTTGCCCTGGAGTCCTTAGTTCCAAGTGTTTAACACTCAAGAGTCACAAAAAATAAGACTTTAAGGGATCGAAGCAAAAGATTAATTCCAAAGGACATACAGCATGTGCAGTAGCCATACACAGCAGAAAATATGGTGAACCTGCTTTTTGGTGAACCTGTGTGGGTTATTCAGTGTTTGTTGCTTTGAAAATCTGCAGACAGAAGAGTAGCTGGGTTTGTTACTGAGGTTTCTTTTGACAAATGTTGAGAACTGCTCCTTTGCATCTGTTTCTGGCCTTAACAAAATACCAGTACATGGAAATAAATACTTTTGGAAGAAAATTTTTAAGCTTGGGGACAGAAGTTAAGCTCTAAAAGCCATGTATTTCACTACAGCGCTCTGGTGTTCAAAAGCGCCAGGAACCCGGCAGAATTTGTATGGGAGACGGCTGGGGGTGTTCTCCACCTTTGAAAATCAGGAGTTCCTGAGAATGGCTTTAGACTTTCTGAGAACGTTATTTATAAATCCGGCCGTGATTTACTGTGTTGGGTAGCTTTGTTTTCATATATGCCATAGGGAATTATTTAGGGTTCTTACTTTTCTAGAACAGTCAACATTCCTTTTAACAATTTTTTATAATTTTGATGGAATTTCTTATGAGAGCTGTAGGAGAACCTGAGAAATAACAAGTTGCAAGATGAAAAGAAAATCTGACCTAGATTTCAAACTCACTAAACTTGAATCGAAAACAGTGTCAATAGTATCAGTGCCCCATTTTGCTGCTGTTGACGTCAGTGACTTCAGTCCTCATGATTTTGGTGCTGAGGATTTTGCTGAATATTTTATTCACTTTATAGACTTGGAAGTTGAAAAATGGGAGAAAACTTTGAAGTTCTTCCGGCATGAGCATCCTGGGAATATGGTGATGCTGAAACAGTTCAGGAGTTAGAAGACTTGGCTTAGTTGATAGTGCGTTGAAAGGCTTTTATATGCCATGACCCAAGTTCAGACTTCAGATTTCCTTGTTATTTTCCCTGCAGTTAATAGCATCACTAACTCTTTCTGGATTCCTTACATTGCTTCATTGGCCGTATCAAAGGAAATTAAATAATCTTGAAACAATTCCAGATATAAAGTTCACAGAGCGGCCCCGTCTTTGCAATGGGCTTATGTTCGAAGAGCAGTATTTTTACTTTCAAGGCTCTTGCATCCTGTCCCAAACATTCCCAATCAAATCCCGTTTGAATTGGCAAAAACTCTGAATTCATGTTTTAGAAGGTAAATACTGGGAAAAGCCCCACATTTAAAAAGTAGAAGCTACCTGTGATGTATGCCTGCCTGGACTGATTTTTACTCACTGTTTTAACAGTGGGCAATGCCGCTGGCTGTGCTTATTTAGCAGATAAAATATAATTGGGCTTTTACTATGTTTTACCCAAGTTGCACCTATCTGAAGGTGAGATTAGATCGTTAGCCACTGAGAACTGAGGCATCTTTCTTGAGTATAAGTCCAGCTGAAGAGCTTATGTTTGCCTTTCAGAAATCTCTTTAGCTATTTCTGAACAGCGCTGTGATTTGTTTTGTGTACAGGACACAGAAATTCTGAACACCGCGATTCTCACAGGAAAAACAGTGGCAGTGCCCATCAAAGTGGTCTCCGTTGAGGAGAACAGCGCTGTGACAGACATCTCTGAATCAGTTGAGTGCAAATCCTCTGATGAAGACGTCATTAAAGTAAGTTCATGCCATGCATTGGCCTCTGAAATTTTATGTCTTTTTATATACAGAAGGATAATAGCCTGGGAACTACCACTAAATGAAGTCCTGCAACTTAATTGTACTGCTGTTTCAAAAGCGTAAGGAGAGGAATTTTTAAGAAAAGAGGGAGTTAGGTGCAACAGTTCAGCCACCACATGGTTTCAGTAGAATTTCAGTGTTTATTTTTTATTTGTGTCCTAATTTTAAAATGTCTTGGTAATGTTACTTCAAGTCCTCTGTGCACAGAGTTCATCCACTGCAAAACCAGCTCTGCTGTTCGTACTGCCTCTCCAGATGTTTCTTATCACCTTTTCAGCTGTGATTATTACCTCCCCAGCTGCATCAGTGGAATGGATTGGATGAGTGTTCAATCATCCCAACAACTGCAATGCAAAGTCATCCTGGTCGACTTCACATTCTGCTGAGAGCTGTTTTGAATTAACAACTTGATTCTACACAGAAGTGGCTAGAAAGCATTCACATGACCGGTCCATCAGTTTAGCTCTAGCAGCTTAATGTCGCACAGTAACAAACACCAGTGGGGTAGCCTTGTCTTAAGGCAACACAGCTATTTCTGCAGTGAATATGTAACCAAAGCCCTGAAGGAAATTCACAGTTGTGCCTGGAGTCAGTACAAAGACATGAATCCCATTGCACTTTCCACACAGGACATTCATGGTGCGTGGTCTTTAAGCAAGGATGATTTTACCCTTGGTCTATAAGCTCTTTTGAACGGGGATTTTATTATATTATGTGGGCTTACAGCGTATAGCACAGTGGGCTTTGTGATGGTACTCTTTAGTTGTCTTTAATATGCTACCAGCTCTCTTGGATGTATGGTATACAAATAGTATGCCACAGCTTTATGTATTACAGTCAGTTCAGTTTCTAGGTTCATGGAGAGCAATAAAACTCCTGTGAGCTTGCAGGATCCAACAGTTTGCTGCGCTATTGTAGAATTTATGTAAAAGCATTTATTATACCAGTAACCAAGTAGGTGGGGAAAAACAGTCATACTTTGAACTAATGAAGCCATTATAGAAGACTTTTACAGAAAGCTTTCTGCTTTCAGCAGATCCTTCAGAGCCAAACAAATCTCTCCAGTTTGCTGGAGCTTGAAGTGCTCCCATATATCAGCTGCTTTACAGAGTTTTTAATCTCAAAGAATTCCTGTTAACCTTTTTCCTAAAGTAGCCACCTAACTACCAATCAAAGTAATACCTGGAATTTAGTTTAGGGATCATCCTGATTGTAACCTTACTGGAAACCACATTCCTGAGTAAGAAAAAATACAAGATAGCATTCACAAATTAAAAAAATAAATTCAGAAGAGGACTATTGTGATCATCTAGATTAGCCGTCTTGCTTGAACAGCTTACAAAATTTCACCAAATAATTTCAGCCCCATGGGGATTTCTTCTTTCCAACCGTGAAAATGACTGGTGTTAAGTTCTTCCATTCAATGGAAGACTCAGGTCAGGGATAAAAATATATCCGATGGGCGTGTGTTTTACATCACCAGTTGAGGCATTGAAAATGACAGCACAATGATTTCCCACATACAAATCCCTCTGCAAAAATTACTTTGGGTTTTATAGCTTTGGAGCATATGGATCAAGAAGAAATGAAATTCCCAAATCCTACCAAAAAAAAAAAAAAAGAGAGTGTTCTTGCAGTAATTGCAGTACAGCTGGACTGTTGCAGTTCTCCAACAATTTGTTTGGAAAGTACGTTTTCTTGAAGCGCTATGTCCTTTGATTAGCACTTGGGACCCTGCTGTGCTCTTCTCTTATTTTCTACAGAAATAATTTATCTCCGCTAAAAGGGTTTCTTAAAATGGAGCCTGCTTGCACTCTCAGAACATTTTTAAGTGGCTTCCAGAAGCCTCCCTGTCTAGCCACTCTGAAGGTGAAGTGAAACAAATAACTGGATGCTAACACACAGTGTTTATAGGAATCGACTAGAGAAATTTTTCAGGTGTAATTTCTTTCTCTTCAGAAATGTTTTGAAATTGCTGAGATGAATAGAGAAACTATCTTCTGTGTATTTAGAAATATATGCAGAATCTCTAGAGAAATGCATCTGTGATATGAGTGCTAGCTGCTATGAAACATACAGCTAGTTGAAAAACAGAGTTCGATGAAATACTTTGAACAAGCTTTACGATCTCATCGTGAAGGAAAAAGGGCTTTTTTTTCATTTAGAATGTTCCGGTTTCCGGGAAATTTCTTTACATGGGGAGATGAGGTTTGGGGTTCAAGTCAAATTGACATGTTCATATTGGTTCTGATTTTAAAAAGCATTCAGAAAGCTTCAAATGGAGCACAAAGGCCTTTCATCCTTAGTTCATTTTGAAAGTCCCCATCAAGCTTTTATGTTAAGTTCTTTGGATATATCATCTTCCTCTGTAAAATACTGGTTTAGATACCTTGTTAGAAGGAACCTCCCTGTTTGGGGGGGACGGAAATCCGGTCATCACAAATTATATCCATTGGGAAGAGTTCATGGTACCTTCAGCGCGGAATGTGTGCATGTGTTTACAGTTCATGTTCCCAAGCACCCCTGTCATAGCAGGACCAAAACATATTTACAGGTACGAAAGCCTGTAGATGAATTCAAGCCACAAAATAAGAAAAATAAGGAGTTATTGATGAGAGCAATTTAACACGTAGACATATTATCATTTAGAGGTTCACACAGATATTTTTGTTTAATTTCAGTTGTGTGGAACTTCTGATCACTTTGGGCTCAGGCCAACAGGCAGAATTAGGCTAGAAGCTGAAGGTAATCAGTGCCTATTAGAACTTGGCTTGTAATACTTAGCCATGAAATAAATAAGTGTCCGTTTGTATGGTTCATGTGAAGAAACGTAACGTTTCTACCCAGCAATTTGAATGGCTATCAGATAAAAGCTTATTTGTCTTAAGTTTTACAGTGCCTTCAGTTTGGATGCAATTACATTGTTCTCAGTAACAGAGCCCAATGGAAATCTAAACCTAAGATGTACCTGCAAGTAACAGGTAATAGTTTCCCCAGCGATAAGCATGGTCTGGAGCAGCTCAGCGCGCAGTTTCTGTCCTGTCTTAATCTGCTGCCTGCTACTCCCTTTTTTACTTTTTTATTGTCTCATAGTTTCACCTCTTTACTTCCATATTTGCAGTTGATTTCATGAACTTTAAAACCTTTGAATGCTCTAGACCTTCACACAGTGGTCCAACCTTTTAAAAATGGATAGAAAATCTATCATGGCACTAAAAATCAAGCAACAGCCAAATTTTACTTTGCTAAGCTGGAATTTACCAATAGGATCCATATATCTGGATCCATTAATAGTAATTGCAGTTGCATGCGTAGGCTCCTTTTCACCTCCTGGAAATTCAAGTGGAACGTGGCTGCTTTTCCTGGTGCTTTTGTGCCGTTTGCTCAAGAGCAAATACTGCTCCGTATTCCCGGGTCGCCTGGCTGCTAGAGCAGATGTGGTTTCATGCTGTGAAGAGCAGCGGAGTTTCAGGAGACTTGCAACACCTTGTGACATTTTCAGATTGAAAACTCTTGATAATTACAAACTTGAGGATGTTTTTTCCATTAAAATAACCCAAGCTCAAAAATCTTCAGTGCTACATGTATTTCGGAAGCTACTGTAAACATTCTGGGTTTGTATTTCATCATTCTTGGACTAGCTTTTATCCCATTGCCACATGAGGGGATGCTGAATGCATGGTATTATATTCTTATTGTATTGCTGTTATTTATAATTGGTAAATTAAAAGCTGGATACTAGTCTCAGTGTATTAGCCTCGAACCGTACTCTAAAGACCTTATTTACTAGTTTCTTTTCTTTTTTAAATGGCATTATTAGCTTTGAGATGGATTCAGATCAAAATGTGGATTCAGGTAATATTAGTCCACACATGCAGCTGCTGTGGTCATCACTGGAAAGAAACGCGGATCCTTGCCTTCAAGATGTCCCTCAGTAGTTGTTAATAAACAGTGGGCTCTTGCTGTCCTTGGGGGCGATGAGCAGAGGGAGGCACGAACCGCAGGTGAGGGCCACTGCAAGACTGTTGGGATCTTCTCGTGGAGCTCAAATCCATGACAGAGTGTCACAGCTGCCCCTCTCATCACAGCAACTGGAAACAAAATCCCAGATCAAAGCAACACTGAACTGTTGCGGGCTGAAAATCTAGCGGGGGGGTTTAAGGTTGAACTCTAGCTTAATAGATGGGAAAGGCTGGAACTACTGCTGGTATCAACACTTTCGAAGCAATAGTGTTGGGACTTACAGACACCTGTCAAGGTTACAGATCTTGTTTAAAGGCTCAATCCAGGAACCATCTACACGCATGAGTAACTTTACTGTGAATACTGCTGACGTCAGGGAACATACTCACGTGAAATAGTCTTTGAGGATTCATAAATGTTTCAGAGATTTTGCCATTTGTGGTGGAAACAGTTTATGAAATGAAATTAATTCTTACTAAATAGATGCAAACTCATGTTGAAATGTCTGCTGTTCATTTGTGAATCTCTTCAGATTGAAGGCCAGTCTGGATGCTGTGTAACACATGATGTAGGAGAGTCTCAGCTTGCCAATAAGGAAGCTGACAGATGGACATTTTCATGAGAGATAAATAAATAGCTGTGTACTAATTGTAGTAATTTATTTTTAAAATTGTATGTCTGGAACCATATCACAAGACCCTATTTACTAAGGAAAAGTCATCAGCACTTCATTATTTAGATGACACTTTGCTATTGTCTTAATATACCCAATCATACACAAATAGCTATGCTTCAACCTCTTCAGTTGTCATTTAACTACAAAGAAATTTCGCTGTACTTCCGTACTTTCCAGTATTTGCAAAACTTAAAATGTGTTTTAAAACTAGATTCAGAAGCACCGTTTTCCCTTTGATAGGCAGAGGAACCACTAGTTAGCAGCATCCATAGGTATTTTTATTATAAGTCGAGTTACGCATTTTCCACACTGAGTGGCTGAGCTGCAGGCAGCTGTTAACGAATCGAACTCTTAAGCCTCAGTCCTGCGCCCATTAAAGTGCTTCACTCATTAAAGCCATCAGGAAAGCTCACCCTGAAATTTTAATGGCATGGGGACAGTCCCCCAGGCTCCTCAATGTTTCTTCGTAGTACCATGGCTATTCCAGAGGAAAAAAATCTTTATAAGATTATGTGTCTGTGAATGCCTTTTCATCATATTGTGTAGGCACCAAATAGAAAGATACGTACTCTGACTCGAATCAGTGGCTGTATATTGGGGCAACAGGAATCACTTGCTCTCTGAGTATGGGGGCTGGATGCCAGACTTTGTAACTCAAAGGCAGGCGTCTGCCAGTAAAGGAAATCATCTTGCCCTTTATTTGTATTAGGCCTACCTAGAAAAGTGTGGTTATCCATGGATAAGCAAGGCTGATGTTCTGGCAGTGAGAGCAGATGTCCCCATGCCGTAAATATACTGACGGGAATGGTCCCACAGCTGATGGACTAACTGGGGATAACGTCCTGCTGCAGCACCAGCTTCTGCTACCTGAGCTGCTTACTGTAAGGGCTCGGCTGGTCCCTGGATCCACTGGATCTTTCCAGACATGCAACAAGAGGGAACAAAACAGGCACCCAGGGAGTGGTGAGATGGGGACAGGGGATGACGGAAACACTGGTGTGATGGAAGGGTGTGAAGTGTTGCTTTAAAGAAAGCGTTAGTGCCAAAATACGTTGGTCTGTCAAAACCTGTGTGAAGATGAGTGGGAATCGGGGTGTGACTGTCCGTACCTGGTGCATTGCAGCGCTAAAGGATGCGGAAGTGCTTGAGATTGTTAAGGAAGGACCTAAATATCTGGTGTGTTGCTCTCCACAGGGCTAATTCAAGATCTGGTCCTTTCCCTCCTGAAACTGAAGTGTGACATGATGAGCATAACAGGACTGATCTTGTAGAGAATCAGTGCTTCTGGTCCTAAACATAGCTTGGAGATAATTGTACTTGGTTCAGTGAAACGTTATTAGAGATACTGCCAAAATATAAAAACGAGGACTCTTAGGTATCTGTCAGAGGAAAGCTAAGTCTGCTCAAAACAAAGTTGCCCATGGCATCTAAGGTTTCTTCCCTGTGCTTTCTTACCAGCAGCATCTGGAGGCAGATAATGATGTGGTGGGTTGTGATGAAGTGTGATGCAGATGGTGATTTCAAGGGAAAGCAGAGTTTCAGAAGATTTTGTCCCATTACAAACCCTGGCATGTCACAGGCGCGTTACGTTTTCCTTCATACCTTTCAACTCCTGCTGCGTATGGCAGGGTAAGCGTCCAAACTTGCATTGCATTTCTGCACCTCAGCATTCACATAAATTCTTCGTATGGGGCTTTATTGCAAAGCCTTCAAGACTCAGAGGATTTAGGGCTTCACATTATGTTTTTAGTGCAGGTTATAGGAGAAAATAAAAACAAGGGGCTGACTAGAAAGAACTGGTTGTTCCTACCAGCTATTTTGATCAAGGAAGAACACTAACTTCCAATAAAAAGCTCCTACAGTGAATATAATGCAACTGATTTATCGCTCATTTTTTACTTAGGTCAAATAAAACTCTGTTTGGCATTTGTTAGCTAGGTGCAACTGTTGTAGAGCTGAGCATGCTGAATAACGAGTAGGTGGATAAACTTCTGATTAAAACAAGTCTCATTCCTAACTCAACCCTATAAAGCAAAAGGAGAAATGAAAAGTCACTAGATGGGGCTTCCAGGAATCCAGTGTGGTCTAATAATACACAGGCCATATTCTGTGCAGTCACTTTAATGCTTTATGCTGTGGTTTTATGGCAGTCCTGCAAGATTTGGTGAAAGCATGGAGGGACCAATCTAAATGACAGCAGCTACTGCCTCTCCTCCTCCACCGCAATATGCAGGCAGCTACTCATGGAGGGTCGATGCCTCTTTCAGGTACTTCAGCCCACACAGTCAAAATTGTAGCAGTACTCTCATTTTGAAAAATAAAGTATTTGTATAACTTTGTGGAAGGAATGTAGACGGGTTGGACTAATCCTCACAAGGTGTGTTCATTCCCAGGCTTGCAAGTCTCCCTTGGTTAGCTCCAGAATCAGGAGCTGAAAGCTCAGTCCCTGCGTGACACCGTGGTGAGAGCCAGCACAGCTCTGCCACTTTTGCGTCCTGAGCTAGGGTCTCTGCGCGGGGCTGCCGGGACACACCGGCAGGCTCAGAACAAGCATGGCATCTCTGTCACATCCACGGCGTGGTGCAGATACCCCCAAGGGCCGCCACAAATTACCTTCCTGAAGTTTATGTCTGGTAGCTGATGAACGGCAAATACAGTTCCTACTCACCACACCCTAATACAGCCTTGAAGGCCATCAAAAGCAGAAGCTGTATCTCTTTCTGAGTCCAAACCCAGCACCCTATTTCTCTGATGGCTCCTCTTCCCTCTTTTGATACCGTGTGTTCCTGTGATCTGTATGAAACTGAAAAGCTTTAAAAACTGTAAAGTCACAGCATGGCAATTCCATTGTTTTGCTGTTCCGAAGTCCTGTGACTGTGTAGGCTTTTCTTCTGGTAAGTCTAATATGATATGTTATATTCTGAACAGAATCGCAAATAGAAAGTCCACCTCCTTGCCCTCCTCCGTATTTTTCATAGTCCTGCAATTTACTGGGTCAATATACAGCGGTAGAGCGGAAGAACTTCAGAGGAGCTTTAGAAAAATGAAACTTTACCACACACTTCTGTCAGATGCAAATATGGCATATAGGCCAGCAATATGTGGAGCTTTCGTAGAAGACGTTCTGTCATTAATGGATACCACTACTCCCCAAGCAGTCAACCTCTGTGGAAATTGAAACTCAAAATTGACATAGTCTGCCATACTTAAATTCAGCAATAAAAGTTGTAAATACCTTGCTATCACATAAAATGCAAAAATTTCAAGGGCAGCTAAAGAAAGTTTTAAACCCTACCCTTGCAGACTTCTTTCCCTGTCATCTCATGCCTTCACCCAGCTCGGTACTTGTGCTAGTGATGCCAGTATGGAAAACCTGTACATCCCAAATGAAGAATCAAAGCAGAGTGGCAGTAACAGTGCCTCAAGTTCCACAGAAAGTGCTTCAAAGTCAGCTTCAAAGCTGCAAGATGAAGACCAGGAAAGTAGAAATTGGAAATGGGAAAATGGGAGGAATAACATTAGTCTTGTGACAGCTCTAGATACGATGGGAAGACAAGCAGTTTTCTCCAGACCTTTTTGAGTAATACAGTCAGAAGAAATAATGGTTCGCTTCTCCTTTCCGTTTCTGCCAATAGCTGTAATTTCCACATTGTGAATTTGTATATTGTAGACACTTAATACATATTAAGTTAGAAAATTACAGGCATTGTGATGTTCTCAATTGTGCAACTACTGTCCAAAGTGTGTAGATGGAACTAAAAGTCCCTGCATTCACCCTGTGATCCTGCTTTGCCAAGCAGATAGTTGGGGCCATGCTGCATATATAGTCTGACATATCACTAGTGAGAGCCAAACTCTCTGTTTGGCCCCATTTTCAGAAATTATTTGACTCCAGAGTGCACAAAACCAGACAGATTTTGTCTTATGTTATAATGCTGGCTGCAGAGAGCTCCTGTGGCTCTGCGTAGCTACAGTTCAGCTTCAAAAGCTGGTCATTTGGGAGCAAATAGATGCCCTCCAGCCTCAGCTGGCATTTTGTACCCCTTTTACTCTCTCAGTTCTGTCGTAGTGAATGATACTCAGTTAGTTAAATGTACTGCTGCTGCTCTGCAAAGCTGCTAGCAAAATCTTTGTAATGAGATTAGATAATGTACAGCCTTTTCCCTGAGAAATGCTCTCTAGCTTTGGGGGTTTTCTGCTTATTTTTGCTAATCTGGCTGCTGATACTGAAAACATAGACCCTTCTCAGCAGAGAGAGTCCAAATTGCTTTTAAACTATGGCCCTGATTTTACAGAGTTCTCCTCTTCTTCAGCGCTCAGGGCTCGATCCCTGTGTTAGTAGTGCGAGTTGCTGGGAACTTTGCCTGACGGCTGATCGCAGGGTTTGAAACCACATTTGGAATGCGGCAGCTGTTTACAAGAACAAAGCAACACCAACGCGAAGACCTTGTTACCCATTGAAAACTGCAGACAGTTAGTTTTAGGAGAGGCAGAATGTAAAGAGTCTTAAATCAGTTATTAAAGTGTAATATCTGCCGTACTCCCTCATCACCGTTTCCAGAATGGGAGTAGCTATTCCTCGGCTATTTCAAGAAACGAATTCATTCTTTTTCTTCTAGTGGGTTGTAGG